>NC_138548.1:221848646-222061146 GCF_964273705.1 Natrix helvetica | reverse complement strand
CGGCATCACCTTGACGTAATGTGATGTTTTGCGACATTTTTCCCATTCACAAAGCTGGGGTGGGGGTGGCCTGCACATGATGCATCTGGCTTGCGGGCCACCGGTTTGACACCCCTGATTCTAATCGGAAGCTGGCTAGGGGATTCTGGGAGTTGAAGTCCACACTTCTCAAAGTTGTTGAGCTTGAGAAATGACCGGGCTCATTCCCGTTTGGAAAATATTTTTTCCATTTGGTGATGATATTTGGAGTTGTGCGTTGGCCTAGAGGTGGAGCTCTTGCCTCACAATCTGTGAGGCTGTAAGTTTGATCCTAGGTAGAGGCAGATATTACTCTCTCTGGGAACAATGAGAATATATCTGCTGAACAAAACTCCACATTGGTGACAGGAAGGGCAACTGGCCATTAAATATTCTGCTAGTTCCATTCAGTTGCTCCGACTCCACCCGAGAAGAGATTATGGGGCTGTTTCCACTCTTTCTCTTCTGTTGTTTCATCCTAATCTTCTTTGGCAAACACTCTCTCTCTCCCCCTCTCCCTCCCTCCCTCCCTCTCTCTCTCTCTCTCCTATGCCTTTGGTCAATCTTGACTTCTGCTTCCTCTGCAATTTTCTTGGCATCGTGGTTTGGAAGTGATTTGCCATTGTCGGCTTTCTAGGGCTGAGGAAGAGTGGCTGGCACAAAGTCATCAGTTGGCTTACTGCCTGAAGCAGGACTAAAACTCATGATTTCTGGGTTTCTAACCCAGCACCTCTGCCTACACCAACTGGCTCTGTGTTAACTATGTACAGTATTTCAATCCAATTCATAACTTTTTAATGTCCTCAACATACATTATTTCTATATCGGTAAAATTTATTCAGTTTTGCTGGTATGCAGTATCCCTGTGAGATTTTTTTACTGATTTTTTTTTCTCTTTTAAAAATGCAATATTCAGTACATCCATTAACCTGTTTGACAAGCAGATTGCCAATGTTTAATATGAGAAACTGATTTTAAGATCTTCTCTCACTGCATTTTTAATTTATTACTTTTCGTTTCCAGTTCCATCAATATTTCATAAAAGTGTACCATCGTATGTTCATTTAATCTCTAAACCATTATGTCATCATTTTACATCGAAAACATTTTGTTAGCAACATAATTCGTATTGTTTTTCTTTCAATTGTATTACAAAAAGAAAAAAATAATAATTCTGAAGTTGTATATACCTCATTAAACTTGAAAAATACTCCCCCCCAGTACAACCTTTGCAATCCTAACTATACTTCCAAGTCATTAAAAGAGTAAATTTAATTGATCTCATAGGACTTAAAACTTCTGAGAAAACCTGCTTATGCTTCTGATTCCAATTGAACTAGCAGTTTCTTGTTTTTTTTTAGAAACCATTGGCAGAACTTGATACTATAAATTATTTATACTATATAATAGGGCAAACTCAGAGTATCATAAATTCTGCATAAAGGGATATGTATCTGTGCTTTTTCTTTGGGTATAGGATTTCTTTTTACAAGATGGTGCATTTACAAGATGGTTTTACAAGATAATACAATCTGAAGGAAGCCATTACAAGTTCTTGTTTTAGGTAGTTGTTGTTGCTATTTTTTTTCCCTATGTTCTAGGCCACACTCCAAAACAGTGGTGGGAAATGATGGAACTGGAAAAAGAACGAACTTTGATTTCATGTTTAAACCTCATTAAAGTTAAATGAATTTACTGCAGCTGATGTGATTCTTTCCCATATATTTCCCCCTGTTATTGCATTAGTTTTGCACTCACTTTTGGAATTTGGAGGATGATTTATAGCCCAGTCGCCATGTAGATTCATGCTATCATGAATGAAAGTGAATACACGTATCCCAGATTAATGTTGCAGGATCCAATCAGGGTCAGTCACCCAGAGGAGAGGTTTAATCTTCTGAACTTTCGGACTGTTGCTAGAACTCATCCTCAGGGAACTTCTCTCTAGCAGAGTGTGTGCTTTGCACAGTTCTCGGTGTGATATTTTTATGGTGCCTATTGTATGTGGCTTTTTTAGATGTTGATTGGGGTGTTGATGACTGGCTATTAAGTCATTGGCTGTTGTTTGCTTATGCTGCCAAGCCCTGGCCTCCTAAGTACTTGATAAACTGGTAGTAAATCAGCACTTGACTGACAAGGGGCCTGTTTCCCAGGCTTTAATCACTTCACTTCCCTGGCTGTTTTTGTGCCTGCTTGTCTGACAATCTTCATAGCTGCAGAATTTAATTTGCGTCCTTGTTCTTTGCAGTGTGAGGCTACCAATGAGTTCAAATCTCCTCGTCTAACTGCTCGCTTGTGTTCTTGCATGCTGTCACGTTCATATTGTCATATCTAATGAGGCAGATGCAGAATATTGCAAGATCTAAGAGGCGTAATGATTTAATTTGTTTTATTTTATGTTCCATCAGTGTTTGTACTGAAATATGATTACAATTACATTTGTCTTCATTTCCACCCTCTCCCTCTATCGGTTTGCACAGAAGGGAAGAATACAGCTTCATAGATTCTTCCTTACGCAATTGTACTCACCAGTCATGATTTCGGAAGGAATATTTCTCTTTAAAAATGGATGCTTTTTTCCCATTTCCCTCCTCCTCTTTTCCTTATTTTTTATGGCCTGCGAATCTGAGGATTGGGGCTATCCTTTACCGACCACTTGTAAAATGCTGCTATCCAATCTTTTAACAATTAGGAAAAAGTCTTTTATATAACTTAGAATAAAGTGGGAAATGAAGTCCAACACACCAGGGAACACCTACCTTGGGACAGCCAATATAATTCAATTTAAAGGGAACCATTTTTTTCACACTAGAAGCTATTTATTTGTGGTAGCATAAAACAACATCCTGCTGAACATACTGCTGAACAAAATTCCACATTGACGACAGGATGGGCAGCCGGCCATTAAACGTTCTGATAGTAATGAAGGGGTAGAAACGGTGGGAAATAAAAAGCAGACAAAAAACTTAACTGGGTTTGGCAGTGGTATAAGGAAAATTTAAAGGCGGGGGGATATGTCCCAACAAAAGAAAATAAAAAGCAGACAAAAGATGTTTCGGAGGTTGTCAGTGGCATAAGGAAAATTGAAGAAGGAGGTTATGCCCCAACAAAGGGAAATATAAAAGATTTCTTTGACAGTAGCTTGGGGGAAATTGAAGAGGGTGGACGTGTCAAAACAAAGAAAAGGGAGAAGGCAGGAATAGAGAAGTGGGACAAAAGACTTAGTAGGAAAAAAAAATCAGACAATTAGAAATTGTTATATGGGAAAATACAAAGCTGAAGTAAGGGGTTTACTCCTAAATATGACAATAAAATTAAGTTGCTAACTGATTGATTATGATAATGGAAAGATAATTAAATAAAGGTTAAAATATATGGAATATGGACAAATATGAAATTGATATGGGGAGATTGTAAAGCAAAGATTTGTGATTCATTTTTATACATGATAATTAATCTGAGTTGCTAATTGATTGAATATGACAATAGAAGGACAATTAAGCCTGGGTCAAAATATATGAAACATGGACATATATAGAACTTCTAAGATGATGAACAAAGTGAGATGTGTACTGCTTGTTATTTTATCTAGTAGATTAAGGGTATTGTAATGAACATTGGACAGTAAGGATTGCCATTTATAGACAATTAAGGGTAACGTAAACCAAGATATGGAAAAATGGAGAGGGAACATGAAATATACTTACAGTGGGAAACTATTGAGATTTAAAGACAGAATAAAAAGGTGGGGGCATGTAAAGATGAGTAATTATATAAATATAGTAATGAAAATAGCTGGGAATTGTAACCAGGTGACATCTTGGCCAAAATGAAGCTGGGTGTGTGTGTTAAAAGCACAATGACTATATATGTATACTTTTTCCCTCTCTTTTTTTTAAAAAAGGAGGAAGATATACGTTAAAATTAAATATGTATATTGCAAAGGAATTATAAATATCATCAACATAAAATGAAGCTTGCTCAGAAGCTGAAATACACCAAGTAAATGAGATGAAGAGTGCGAAGTAGAGGGGAGAGGTAAGGGAAGAAGAGAGGAATTGGAGAGAGGGCAGGGGGGGGAGAGGAGGAGAGAAAGGAGGAGTGGAAAGGGGAGAGAGGAGAAGGAGAGAGGAAGGGGAAGTAGAGAAGAGAAGGGCGACAGAGGGAAGAAAGGAGGTAGGGAGGAGGAGGAGAGAGGGAGGAGAAAGTGATGGATGAGGTACAAATACGGTGTATGGAGAGCAGAAGAGCCAGTAACTGTTTTTGGGAGTTGATGGCAAGACGAATTGATGTAAACATTTAATACAATACAATGTTGGCTATGTAATAGTATACATGTGGTTATATGTTATGAAAATGAAAAAAAAACTTTATATATAAAAAAGGGTTCTGCTAGTTCCATTCAGTTGCCCAGACTCCACCCCCCAAGGGATCATGGGGTTCTGTGGTTTGGGCATTCAAGGACTCCTTGACTTACAGCCATTCGTTTAGTGACTGCTTGAAGTTACAACGGCACTGAAAAAAATGTGACTTATGGCCGTTTTTTCACCCCGATGACCACTGCAGCATCTGCATAGTCACATGCTCAAAATTTGGATGCTTGGCAACTGGATTACATTTATGACCATTGCATTGCCCTGGATTCATGGGACCACCTTTTGCAAACCTCTGACAAGCAGAAGTCAATGGGGAAGCCAGATTCAATTTACTATCATGCTACTAACTTAACATCTGCAGTGATTCACTTAACAACTTTGCCAAAAAAGGTTGTAAAATGAGGCAAAACTCATTTAACAACTGTCTTGCTTAGCAATGGAAATTTTCGGCTCAGTTGTGGTTGTGAGGACAACCTGTATTATATATAGGAGATCGGATTATAAATTAAAGAAAGGGAAACACACTAAGAACTACGGTCAAACTAAAGAATATGGAGGTTGTTGGAAAGGATTAGATAGAAAAGATTAGGAACTGGGTATGTCTAGCTTAAGAGAAAGAAGGACTAGGGGAGACATGATAGCATTGTTCCAATATCTCAGGGGTTGCCACAAAGAAGAGGGAGTCAAACTATTCTCCAAGGCACCTGAGGGTAGGAAAAGAAGCAATGGGCGGAAACTAATCAAGGAGAGAAGCAACTTAGAACTGAGGAGAAATTTCCTGACAGTTAGAACAATGAATCAGTGGAACAGCTTGCCTCCAGAAGTTGTGAATGCCCCAACACTGGAAGTCTTTAAGAAGATGTTGGATAGCCATCTGTCTGAAACGGTATAGGGTTTCCTGCCTAGGCAGGGGGTTGGACTAGAAGACCTCCAAGATCCCTTCCAACTCTACTATTGTATTGTATTGTATTGTATTGTATTGTATTGTATACTAGATTTACTTGATCTCCTGATAAATGGATCGGAAAAGAAAATTGAGGAACTGTATTCAGTGGAATTAAAGAAACCTTCCTTCTTGTGTGTTTGGGGAGACTTCAAGGCGGAGTGATTAATGATTCATAGGTATTTCTTTCTTTTCCCCCCCTATCTAGTAAAGAAATGCCTCACTGCCTCATCACTGGCCTAGCAATCCTTTGAAAGTCTTTCTTCATAATGGTGCAGTTTTCTTGATGGATTTCACAAGCTTCAAACAACGTGGCATTGTAGCAAAAGAATTACAGAAACAAAGGAGAATATGGAGACATTTGACTGAATTTGAAAATCTTGTAGGTGACTCAGAACATTGGTTAGGATGTATTTATAGACTTCTGGGGAGGTATGACTCAGAACGCAAACGGGTCAAGGACTGCATGATTAAATGGAAGCAGAGTTTGAATACAGTAGCAGAGATGCCGTAGTGAGAATTTCTATAGGAAACATTAGCCTGAGCATGATACTCAGAGAAAATTAGTATAGGATGTTTTTATCACTGGCATATTATCCCGCTTTTGACTATTATGGGGGATAATTTAACATTTATTATTAGCAAGAAAGCATTCAGTTGCATAGCTGGTAGCCAATTCCAGTGCTCCCAAAACAGCAGTAGTAAATGGTGTCATTGAAGATTTTAGTATATACCGGAGCTTTGGAACGAAGGACTCAAAGGCAACAAACTGCTTCAGAGCATGTTGGGGTGTTTTTGCAGACCCTCAGGTTGCAACTCCTTAAAGCAGCTGTATCTTTTTCTAGGATCATGAGGGTGGAAAAAGCATGTTTGGCTTAAGGAATTGTACACAGGTCGCATCTGAGTGCTGCCTCCTCCTCCTCCTTCTTATCCACCTCCTTTTTCCTTCTTCTTCCTTCTTCCTCCTCCTCCTTCCTCCTCCTTCTTCCTTCTTCTTCCTTCTTTTTCTTCTTCATCTTCCTTCTTCCTTCTACTTCTTTTTCTTCTTCCTCCTCTTTCCTCCTTCTTCTTCCTTCTTCCTCCTCCTTCTTCCTTCTTCTTCCTCTTCCTTCTTCTTCAACCTCCTTCCTCCTCCTCCTTCTTCCTTCTTCTTCCTTCTTCCTCCTCCTCCTTCCTTCTTCTTCTTCTTCTTCTTCTTCTTCTTCTTCTTCTTCTTCTTCTTCTTCTTCTTCTTCTTCTTCTTCTTCTTCTTCTTCTTCCTTCTTTTTCTTCTTCATCTTCCTTCTTCTTTCTACTTCTTTTTCTTCCTCCTCCTCCTCCTTCCTCCTTCTTCTTCCTTCTTCTTCTTCCTTCTTCTCCTTCTTCTTCCTTCTTCTTCCTCCTCCTTCTTCCTTCTTCTTCCTCTTCCTTCTTCCTCCTCCACCTCCTTCCTCCTCCTCCTTCCTTCTTCTTCTTCCTTCTTCTTCTTCCTTCTTTTTGTTCTTCATCTTCCTTCTTTCTACTTCTTTTTCTTCTTCCTCCTCCTTCGTCCTTCTTCTTCTTCCTTCTTCTTCCTCCTTCCTCCTCCTCCTTCTTCTTCCTTCTTCTTCCTCCTCCTCCTCCTTCCTTCTTCTTCCTCTTCCTTCTTCTTCTACCTCCTTCCTCCTCCTCTTTCTTCCTTCTTCCTCCTCCTTCCTCCTCGTCCTTCTTCCTTCTTCTTCCTTCCTCCTCCTCCTCCTTCCTCCTCCTCCTCCTTCCTTCTTCTTCTTCTTCCTTCTTCTTCTTCCTTCTTTTTCTTCTTCATCTTCCTTCTTCCTTCTACTTCTTTTTCTTCTTCCTCCTCCTTCTTCTTCCTTCTTCTTCCTCTTCCTCCTTCTTCCTCCTCCTCCTCTTCCTTCTTATTTCTTCTTCCTCTTCCTTCTTCCTCCTCCTCCTCCTTCCCTCTTCTTCTTCCTTCTTCTTCCTTCTTCTTCCTCCTCCTTCCTCCTTCCTTTTTCTTTTCTTCCTATCATATTTCTGCAAGTGCAGGGTCCGCTTTTCAGATCATTGTGCTCTAAAATCCATTCTTTTCCTTCAGTTCCTGTCAGGACCGTTCAGCCTTAGGGTATAGAGCAAATGGTTGGTGAAAATTGTAGCACTTCCTTTGTCAATCTTTTGATACCTCATCATCCCCTTTTAATAACTTTGCAAATTCATATACTGATTCATGAGCAGAAGCCCCGAGTCTTCTTTGAATTCTCACATCCTTCCGCTCAGCAGAGAGTGGACTATTTTGAAACTGCTGATCACCTGATCTTTAGGGCTTTTGCCATTATGAATAAAAGGGTCAATTGCCCACTCCCCCCCCCCAATCAGTTCTTATCCGTCCTCTACTGCAATGATCCTCAACCTTCCCAGTTTTGCAGACCGGCAAGGAGGGGGGGGGGGGAGAGGATGGTTTTCACGAAGGATGAATGAGCATGCAAGGGGAGTTGTGTGCGCATGAATGCTCACCCAATGCTTCCATGGTCCAGCCTCAAATGGGCCACGGCACAGTACTGGGCCAGGGTTGGGGACCCCTGCTCTACTGCCTCTGTTCTGATTTATGCCAGATATTTCCAGCATACCAATCCCAATTGGCAAGGGGATTGATATCTTTCCTTTGCCCTATTTTCCTTTGCCCTAAATAATATTTTTCTGGGGTTTTTTAACCTCCTGTCTGCCACTAAACGACGTGGGACTTGGGGACCCCTGCTTTAAGGGTCTTGTGAACTTACCGAAATAAATGTGGAGCATAGCATAAACTACGCTTATGTTTTTTTTTAGTGGTTGATCAATTGCAACTTAGTCCAGGTAGTTCTTGACTTACGACCACCATTGAGCCTAAAATTTCCGTTGCTAAGTGAGATGTTTGTTAAATGAGTTTGGCTTCATTTTGCAACCTTTCTTGTCACAGTTGAGTGAATCATTGCAGTTGTTAAGTTAGTAACATGGCTGTTAAGTGAATATGGCTTCCCCGTTGATTTTGCTTGTCAGAAGGTCGGTCACATGACCCCAGGATATTGAGACCGTTGTAAATCTGAGTCAGTTGCTAAGCACCTGAATTTTGATCATATGACCGGGGGTTAATGCTGCAATGGTCATAAGTGTGAAAAATTGTCATGTCACTTTTTTCAGTGCTATTCTAACTTCAAATGGTAATTAAATGAACTGTTGTAAGTCGAGGACTACCTGTAATTAATATTAATAGCTATACCTTTAATATAGGGATGTGGTGGCTTATTGGCTAAGACACTGAGCTTGTCAATCAGAATGGTCAGCAATTCAGTGGTTCGAATCCCTAGCGCCACGTAATGGAGTGAGCTCCCATTACTTGTCCCAGCTTTGCCAACCTAGCAGTTTGAAAGCACATTAAAAAATGCAAGTAGAAAAATAGGAACCACCTTTGATGGGAAGTTAACAGTGTTCTGTGCGCCTTCAGTGTTTAGTCATGCTGGCGACATGACTACGAAGATGTCTTCGGACAGCGCTGGCTCTTTGCCTTTAAACTGAGATGAGCACTGCCCCCTAGAGTCGGGAACAACTAGCACATATGTGCGAGGGGAACCTTTACCTTTACCTCATGTCTTTAATAGTTAATGAATTTCTAGTAACCTTGACCAGCTTAGCTAATGGAGACTCACCCTAAAGCTTCTAGATCCATTAGAAATTATGAGTCTAAGACCCCACATTTCTGAAATAGAGTGTTAGAAAACAAAAAAAAATTCAAGAACTTCACTTTATTATGGCTTGCAATCCCATCTCTCATCTAGGTTTGAGGCCACAGCAACTGGTTAGGTGGTTGAAAGTAATCATGTAAAATGGAGGAGCAATAGAGTGCAAAAAATGCTCACAGCTTTTGGTGTGTCCCCCCCCCCCCCATTTTCTACCCTGGTTTTTTTCCTGGAATGTTAAGACAATAGATTTCCTGGGTTATAGCTGCACACATCACAGGCAAACATTTTTACCGCTTTCTCTCTCTTTTTTTGTTGGGGCAGATTCACTCCTGAGAGGTTACATAAAATAGAAAAAAGCTTGAAATCTGTGTTTGGCCAATTAAGATCCCAGCCATAGCGCTTTACACAATAGGAATGAATAAAGCAGGGTGTGTGTGTGTGTGTGAACTGTTTGCAGAACCTTAAGAGTTCTATGAGCAATTACAGGAAAAATGTTCACTTGAACACAGCCAATTTTCTATCTCTAAAGCTCTTGATCAGGGGTTGTGAGATATGTTTTTTAAACTAGTAAGTTCAGCAGCCTGGAAAAAAAATTGAAAGCCTCTGGAATAAATTGCAACCGCTCTATTTAATCAGTCAGTGGTGGCTTTAAGATGTGTACTTTGTAAACTGAATTATGTGCTGAGAGAAGAATCAACAATTGCATTTACTTTTTAACAGGCCCAGGTGTACGCAGATTCCCTGTTTACTTTGAAACAAAATATTCATATCCAAGTAATAGAAAGTGGTGAAACAGGAAGCCAGCTTAAAAACAAATAATATTCAGCCTGTTCCTCCTTGAGTAATCTACTGCAATTCATCAACAGGGGTGTGGATGCCTTGTGCTTTAAATTACTGATTATTTATATATTTTAATCTAGAGATTTCTGATCTGCCCTTGACGTGAGTGGATATCCAAAGTGTCTATTTAAAAAATGGAAAGGCATTTCAGTCTGAGAGAGATTTGGGATGTTCCAATCGTTAGAATTATTTAATTCCAGAATTGAACATTTGACCCAGCAAAAAGTTCATTCTGCCATGCGCTGATGATGTTACCTTGTCTGGTAATGAAATGTCCGCAGCAAACGAACCAAGTTCAGAGAACATTAAGAACCCGGCCATTTTAGATGTGCTACTAACTAATACTTTGGGGGGAAGGTTGGTGAGAAGCGGGAAGGGGAGGTCAGTCTACAGCTGATGAGAATCTTGGAGGAAGCAGATTATCTAGATCCATTTCAGTCAAGGTTCGGGTCAGGATTTAGTACTGAGACAGCTCTGTTTGTGCTTGTTGATGGTCGGGGTCCATCCATCCTTGTGCTTCTTGACCTCTCAACAGCTTTTGATACCATTGACTGTGGTATCCTCCAGAATTGGTTCTATGGAGATTGAGGACACAGTTGTCAGGGTTCCAAATAATATCCAAAATTAAATCAGAGTCCAAGGCAAAGTATTGCTCAAAGTTCCAATTTATTAAGAGAGCCATGTTGGCACATCTGTGAAAACCCAAATCTGAAATCTTCCTGGTTTTCCCCACCCAGTTGAGAGTTCATGATCTTGCCTCCACACCCACAAGTCCATCACATGGTCCAATCTTCCACTGCCATGCTGGCAGTTCCACCCATCCAGTTCCGGTCAGGTGCAGGGGTGTAGAGACAGAGGATGACCTTGGATTCTAGAAAGGAATTTTATTTTGACAACACCACATTCTACTCCTTACTATTCCCCACTAATGAAACAGCATAGTAGAATAGAATATTAGTGTGGCAGGCCAAAGATCCCAAAAGGAACTGGCTGCAGGCCTGACAACAGTTTTATGATGGTCCCCTTCCTTTCTCCAGGGCCAGTTCCGTTCAGTGTTCATTGGCAGGGAGAGAGCAAAATGGGTCAACAGATAGCTGCAACGATTTGGCCATAGCAAGTTGTCCTAGACCAGTGCTTCTCAATTATTTTCTGTCATGCCTCCCCTAGGAAGAAGAAAACATTTCGCGCCCCCCCCCCCGCGCGCGACTGTAAATAGTATAATTTGTCTATAAAATTGTTATAAGTACACCTCTGCATAACATAGCACACCGGTCTTTCCTCCTCTCCCACCGTAGTCACATGCTTTCTTTCCTCTTTCCCTCTTACTTGTCTATCCTTCCTTCCACCCTCCCTTCCTTCCTGCCTCCCTTCCAGTTCCCTCCTTCCTCTTTCCCCCTGCCTGCCTGCCTTCTTTCCTCTTTCCCTATCCTCCTATCCTTCCTTTCTCCCTCCCTCCTTCCCTGCCTCCCTTCCAGTTCCATTCTTCCCTCCTTCCTTCTGCCTCCTTCCTGCCTGCTTGCCTTCTTTCCTCTTTCCCTCTTGCTTGTCTATCCTTCCTTCCACCCTCCCTTCCTCCTTCCCTTCCTTCCTGCCTCCCTTCCAGTTCCCTCCTTCCTCTTTCCCCCTGCCTGCCTGCCTTCTTTCCTCTTTCCCTATCCTCCTATCCTTCCTTTCTCCCTCCCTCCTTCCCTGCCTCCCTTCCAGTTCCATTCTTCCCTCCTTCCTTCTGCCTCCTTCCTGCCTGCTTGCCTTCTTTCCTCTTTCCCTCTTGCTTGTCTATCCTTACTCCCTCCTCCCCTTCTTCCCTCCCTCCCTGCCAGCAGCTCCTCCAGCATCCCAGCTGGAAGCAGCAGCACAACAGTCGCCGTTACCAGGGGCGAAGGGGTGGCGGTGGCAAGATCGGGCGACCGCCGCCCCTTTGTCCCTTCCCCAACAGCGGCTGTTGCGCTTCCGCTTCCAGACGGAATGCTGGCGGTGGAGCTGCTGGGGGGAGGCGAGCTACCTGCATAAAGACGAGGGCATGGCAGAATATATCCCGGCTTGAAGTGGCAGCGCTGGGGACTGCTCAGAGACTCATCAGAGCCGCGGGCTGGAGCTGTGCAAAAAGTCTGCTTGGGCTGGGTGGGGGGGGGGAAAGGAAGGGAAGCCTGGGACAGCCATGCTTCCCTCCCTCCCACCCCCGCCCGAGCAGGCTTCTTGAACAGCTCCAGCCCGCGGTTCCAATGAAAATCCACAGTGCGAAGTGCTGCCACTTCTAGGCGGGATATATTATGCCTCGCCCACGCCGCCGCCGCCGTTGCACCCAGATGGAAAGGGAGCCTTCGCGCCCCCCTTTACGGAGCCTCGTGCCCCCCCAGGGGGGCGCGCCCCACTATTTGAGAACCGCTGTCCTAGACCCAGGAAAGTGGTATTCTATTATCTTGGGATTCTGTATAATCAGCATCCTGATAAAACCCAATTATCTGTTTTGACTCTGCGCTGGCCAAGTGTGACTGTTGAGATTCTGGCCCAATGCTTGGAGGCTGCACAGGTTTGGGTGGCAAGAAGCCCATCCCAATCCTACCAAGAATGAGTGGCTGTGGTTTTTTAAACTATCCAGGTCTGAAGATATTCCATCTTGGACCTTGGAAGAGGTTGCACTTCCCCATTCAAAGATGGTGTGTAATTTGGGGGTATTCCTGGACTCACATCTATTGCCTGATGAGCAGGTAGAAATCATAGCCGGAAAGGCTTTTGCCCAGCTTCAACTGGTACACTAATTCCCCTCTTCCTAAAACAGGTGCTCTTCAGATAATCATTCAAGCCCTGATGGCCTTAGGATTTGACTACTGGAACATGCTCTATCTGGGCTCCCCCTTGAAGAACAACCCTGAAGCTTCGTCTGCCCCAGAAAACAGTGATGCAGGAATATCCAATTGATTAAAACTTCTTGCCATCTGTAGAGACCTCAGAAACATGCCTTCTCTGGAGCAGCGTCTGCCCTCTGGAATGAGATTTTCCCTGAAATTCAAACTGTTCTTACTCTACTAGTATATCAAAGGTCCCTAAAGACCTGGCTCTTCACCCAGGCCTTTGACAAGAAAAACTGATGCCCATTACTTTTTTGTTCTGGGTTTGTTTTCCTTGCCTTTGTGGTCCATGCCCCATCTGATTAAATGTTTTTTAAATATTTTAGTTAACAGACCTTAAATGAGAAGGAAACATACCTGCAAAGCAGTGACGTGCGGTGAGGTTTATGGCTGGTGATGTTACCAGGAAGGCGTGGAATGGGACCACGTGTGCTGGAGGCTGAGGCTGCCTCAGCCTCCAGCACACGTGATCCCATTCCCCGCTTTCCTGAGTGTGCTCCGCTGGCTCGCGCTCCACAGTCCTCGAAAGCGACTGGGGAACGACGAGAACCTTCCTGCCTCTGCTGGACTTCGCGCGCTCCTTGCGACTGCAATATACATCCAGAAGCGGCTTTTGTGGCTAATGGGGTTTGGGCTTCCAGCCCAACATCCCCTGCCACTTCTGGATGTCTATTGCAGTCGCGAGGAGCGCACAAAGTACAGCGGAGGCAGGAAGGTTATTGGCGCTTCCGAGAACCCTCCTGCCTCCGCCGGTTGCCCAGCTGGCACCGCCCCGCGCGCGCTCCTCCTCCTCCTTCCTCTTCACTCCCCAAAAGCTCTTCTCCTTATCGGAACTTAGCGGGAGCCGTGTAAAAGGGATGGGACGAAATATATATTATTATATACTATTATTTCATGAAGAGAGGTGAGGCTCTGCCTCCACTGCCTCCCCTGACCGCACGTCCCTGCTGCAAAGCAAAGTGGCACTCTTTGATAGGTTTCCAAGAGGGCCACTCTTTCCGCTTAGATCCAAAAAGCGACCATGCTTAGAAAATAAAACTAGAAGTTTGCAGCCTCCAGGTATTGGGTTGGGAAGTCAGCCCAAATGCCACAAAAAAAGCCGGGGTATTAAAAGTGGGTGTGGGGCAGGAAGGAGGAGGAATTATCTCTCCGCTGTATCTTCTGGTATGTAATTGCCAACTGATGATTTTGTGAGCGTGGCCACAACTTGTTTTTAACATTTAACAAATCTGCTGGCTCAAAAATGAGGGAACTGCAAAGGAATCTCCTTAACTGCCTGATAAAAGCCACAGGGTTGTAGAAGGTATTCAAGAGAGAGCTGTAAAGGTTAGTTTGGGGTTGAGAAAGCCTACCAAAATGACGTATGCTTAGAAAGTTTCAGCCGGTAGTTTTGGCACTTCAAAGAGGATTGCATACGGAACACAATCATTGTAGCAGAACAAGCTGTGAGAGGGACAGATGGAACACTCCTTGACCAATATGGCAGCATGGGAACCAATGGAATCCAATTATGTCAGGGGTTTTGCTTCTACTATGGAGTATCTTCCTGGGGAAAAAAAAATCTGTTTGATACAATTTTTTCCCCCACAGCCATCAGAGATCTTACATGAATATTGGCTAATGTACTTGAGGCACTACTAGCCCAAAGGCAGGATTATAATGTACTGGGAAATCTCTTCACTGTGTATTTGTAGTGGCTGCTTTTCATAACAACCTGGGGGTGGAGTGGGGGCAAACCATCAGCCAACTATGATAATTACTGTACAATAGAAAAGCGATTTTCACCCTTAGCAACTTTTAAGACCCTTGGACTTCAGTTCTCAGAACTTCCATTTCAAATCTCCAGCTGGCTGGGGAATTCTGGGAGTAGAAGTCCACACATTTTAAAGTTGCTAAGGTTGAGAATCACTGATTTCTTTCTGAGTGAGAGCAGTTTTGCCTTAATGGAGTGACCAGCAGGGGAATGTTAGCTGATGCACCTAAAAAGGATTGTACTTGTATCTGCTGAACAACCCCCCTTGTCCAGTCTAAAGCCTCTAGGTCTACTAGTGTCCTTCCCACCTTCGCATTTGAGGCAAACAACAACAACAGAGCGATTGGTACAGATAGGATCAAAGCCAAGGAGACTTTTCACCCCACTGCTCTCCAGGCTGCAGCGATGAGGAAGTGGGAAAGGAGAAACGGGGAATCCCTCTAGAGGAGGAAGGAACCGCCCACGCCCGGTGCCCAAGGAGCGCCGACCGCGTGGCTCAAACAACCGGACGGAATTCTATACCGTCTTGAAAAGAATCCAAATCATGCGAAACAAACGAGTCGCCTTTATTGTCTTCCACTCTGTAGAAGAGAGGTGTCGGCTTCGCCCGGCTGAGGCTCAATGTAAGCTTTCTTCGGCCTCGTCGGCCTCGACCCCCGCCTCCCCGTAGTAGCTTTCGAGGGGTTGAAACGAGTAGTAGATGCCTCCGCGGCTGGCGGGAGGAGGGCGTAAGATCTTGGCTGGCAAAGGGCCGCCGGGAGACGGCGCGGAGACGGCGGAGCCTTCGTTCAGGATCCAGACGAAAGAGTAGAGCGCCAGCGCCACCAGGATGAAGGAGGTCAGAAAGCCACTGAGGACGCCCGTTGCCAGAGGCGTGGCCCATTCAAAGAGGCTCCGGTTGTAAGGCGGCAACGCTTTCCTCTCGACGATCAGCTCCAGCCGGTCCCACTCCTCTTGCTCGAGCGGCGGCGGCGGCAGCGGCAGCGGCGCGGAGCCCTGGCGCCGCTGCCGTCCTGCCGCGCTCCCTTCGGGGCCCTGGTCCAGGAGCAGCGAGGAGGTCAGGTGCTTCACCGTCTCGTGGTACTCCTCCACGTTCTTCTTGATCTCCAGATTCTTGTCCTGGTTGAGGTTCTTGCCCAGTTCTAGCGAGACGTCGGCACGGCCGATCAGCTGGAGAGCCCGGGACAAACGGTCCCAGTACATGGTGTCGCCCTCCGTCTCCAGCCACTGCTGCAGGGTCTCTTTGCACTGAGCAGTGGTGAGGATGTCCCGGCGGCGCCTTCGTCGTCGTCGCCGACCGCCGATGGGGTTGTTCTTCTCGGAGAGGCGCTCCAGCTCGTCTTTCACATTCTCCTCGGGGCCCAGGAGTTTGAGGTGGAAGGCCTGGCATTCCTCCGGGGACAGGAGCTCCGAGATGCGAGCCATCATGTGGGTCCCGATGTCGTCGGCCACCGTGTCATCGCAAAAGGCGGGCAGGGCTAGCAAGGAAAGGGCTAGACCGAGTAGAGGCCGCATTCAGAAGGCTGTGAAAAGCGGAAGGTTGAAAATGAGGGAGAAACACCTTCAATTTGCCTGCAGGGACGGCTGCCTGGTCTTTCTCCCAGTAGAGAGAGGCCTTGGCCTGACACTCCGGCCTTAACTCTCAAAGCGCCCAGAGGCTCAACATATTTAAAGCAGCAAAAGAGAAGAGTGCTTCTGAGTCTACACAGACTGCCATTTCTAGCTTGCATGTTAAAAGGTGGCTTGATATTTGACGGACACCCCTGTCATATAATGCAATACATGTCATGCAGAATGAGGAGAGCATTTATGAAGTTCTCTCACACGTTTAGCCATTTATCTGACTTTTCTTTTTCAATGAATAATTATTTCTTATTGGCTACAATTGTATTGTAGTGTAATGAGAGAGTAACACATTCATTTGCTTTTCTCTTCTGGGCATAATCTTTCAGAAATCCAGTTACATTTAATGTTTTGATTTCCCCACCATATTTACATAGGCATACAGGTTACTGGCAGGTGGCAGCATCTAACTGATATTTGTTAAACTTGTTGGGAAGTCACATCTATATTATCTGTGCTTATTAAAGCCGGATTGAATATGTTGGCTCAGGGAAGAGATGTAAAACATCTATTTTCTATCCCTGCCAGTTCCAAATTAACACAAGGTGAAAAAATATAAATATACCCAAACCTCTCTGGAAACTGCACACTATCCAGTGTTGTCATACAACAAGTCTGGAATAACTAGGATAGCTTGGTGACAAAAGAATGGCACTCTGTTCATGGCTAGAGGAAAGTAGTATCCTAAACTGAGGAAACATAAGACTAAACAGGAACCTTTGGTCTGTAATATCCTCCTTTGCTTTTAAATCTCAAGATTCCCTGGCTGTATTCTCACCCCCAGTAGGCTATAATGTGCTGGGCGTAATTTGAGAGTCCTTGTGTCAGACAAACCAAGTCTGCAGTTAGTTAATGGTTTGATGTATTGTGCTAATCCAGATACAGGTAGTCCTTCAGTTACGACCACAATTGAGCCCAAAATTTATGTTGCTAAGTGAAACATTGGTTAAGTCAGTTTGCCCCAGTTTATGACCTTTCTTGCCACAATTGTTAAATGAATCATTGTACTTGTTAAGTTAGTAACACAGTTGTTAAGTGAATTTGGATTCGCCATTCTTTGTTAGAAGATCGTGAAAGCGTATCACATGACCCCAGGACACTGCAACCGTCATAAGTAGGAACCAGTTGCCAAGCATCTGAATTTTGATCATGTGGCCATACGGATGGTCATAAGCTTGGAAAAAGGTCCTAAGTCACTTTTTTCAGTGCCATTGTAACTTTGAACAGACACTAAATGAACTTATGTAAGTTGAGGACCCTTTGTAATAGATTTAATTGAAGAAATCATAGTACAGGTAACTCTAGAGCTACACGGGATGTGAACTACAACTACTGGGTCTCCCTAATTTTTGGGAATTGATATAATAACTGCCTGAGATATCAACCAATTTAATAATGTACAGATTTTACAACATGTTTAGATTAGGGAAAATGTTCAAGTTGAAGCTCCAAAGCAACAAAAATACCAGAAACTAAAATAATATTCTAACCCAATCGGCATGATTTGAAGGCTGAAAATGATGGGAGTTCATTTCCAAAACATTTGCAGGGCTTCAGGTTGGGAAAAGCTGCCATAAAAGTAGGAACAAATATTGCCAGTTACCTGAAGTGACTTCCAGAACAAGAGGCATTTCTTGAAATAGTGTAAAGCTTTTTTCTGTGGAATCTTAAAACCTCCTTGAGCGACTATGATGTCATAGAAAGAGTCAGCCAAAGGTTCTACTTCCATTCCCCTTCTTTGGAGAAGGTCTGGTTCATGGGATCCTGTAATGTGTATGAAACAGCTCTCCAGATTCACTGATCAGTTTTCTCCCAACATGGGATCCATGAGGTGGCAGGGGCCACTGGGTGAAAAACAAGAGGGTCCCTGGCTGCTCCATTGAGCAATCCTTATTGCTATGGGGTAATAAAGGTTGCCCCCCTTTTCCTACCCACTTTAGGGACGGGGAGGGGTGTGTGACAGGAAAAAGAGGAACCTGCACCAGTATCGAGTACCGTGAGGAATTGCCTGGTAAAGAGAATTTTACACACCCATCAACATTATATGTGTGTGTGTGTGTGTGTGTGTGTGTATATATATATATATGTGTGTGTGTGTGTGTGTGTGTGTGTGTGTATGTATTATATATATTTGTTTTCGTAGATTTTCACGGGTGTAGGTATGCTGGTTTTGTTGTATTCGGGTCTTTTCCCGTGTAAGGTTGAGATTGTCTTTGCAACGTTTCGGCAGGATCTCACCTGCCATCTTCAAGCCTGGGCTTGAAAATGGCAGGTGAGATCCTGCCGAAACGTTGCAAAGACAATCTCAACCTTACACGGGAAAAGACCCATTTTAAGGTAATGATGATTTAATAGCTGATCAGCTGCTGTAAGGCTGTAAACCGAGACGATGAAATGAGAATGAGTCAGCAGGGTTACTGCCACTTTAAGAAGCTGTCTATATAAGAGAGGTCATGTGAGGGCGTCTCTGTCGGTGTGTGTGCTTCCGTGTTATAGTTGGAGATTGATTGATTGCCTAGTTTTCCCTAATGTGTGTGTGTGTGTGTGTGTGTGTGTGTGTGTGTGTGTGTATGTCAGCTGATAAGAGAGGAGAGTTTGTGGCTTAGAGGTTATTATAACTGCCTAACATGTAAAATAGCCCAAGTTCAAATCCCAGTAAGGGTATGGCTAGCTGATGAGAGCTAAATAGCTTGAAGAGTCACCTGACTCTGATACCAACTGCAGGGATACTCAAGTGTTTTGGGTTATATACCCACAGTTCTGGCTTCTCTGCTTAAAGGGAAAATCATGACCTCCACACCTAAATGGTTAAGGCTGACTTTAAGATGCCTCAGAGGTGGGTTGGGGACAAGTAGGAGGCAGCCTCATGAGGACATGACAGGAACAAAAGGTTCTAAGGCTTGTTTGTGATGTGGCTAAGTGAAGAAAAGCCTGCTTTTTTCACATCTTGTAGCTCTGGATCAGCAGATGGCAGCATAACCCCAAAAATTAAAAGTAGAAAGTGATTGATCAATAGCCTTCACTTTCACTCAGGGACATCCAAAAACATTACTTCTGGCCCTGAATTAGTGCTCTTTCTAAAGAGATACAGAACTCTTTAATACAGAACTGGAACATGATGGTCTTCAGAGCAAGACTTAATAGCTGACAAGTAGTGGCAATTCTGTGCTTTCATTAAAGTAGCTCAAAAGGTGCAGGTTAAAATTGCAAGCTCCCTGCTTTTAAAATTATTGTTGTTAGTTGCAAAGTCGCATCCGACCCATCACGACCCCAAGGACAATGTTTCTCTGGGCCTTCCTGTCCTCTACCATCCTCTGGAGTCCATTTAAGCTCACGCCTACTGCTTCTTCAGTGACTCCACCCAGCCACCTCATTCTCTGTCGTCCCCTTCTTCTTTTGCCCTCCATCTTTCCCAGCATTAGGCTCTTCTCCAGTGAGTCCTTCCTTCTCATTAGGCGGCCAAAGTATTTGAGTTTCTTCTTTGGGATCTGGTCTTCTAAAGAGCAGTCAGGGTTGATCTCCTCTAGGACTGACCGGTTTGGTCGCCTTGCAGTCCAAGGGACTCACAGGAGTCTTCTCCAGCACCATTGTTTAGAGGCCTCAATTCTTTGGTGCTCAGCCTTTCCTATGGTCCAACCTTCACAGCCATACATTGCAACTGGAAATTGCTTTTAAAATTAAAACAATGCTAACTTTAAAATTAGCATTGTTCAACCAGACTGTTTTAAGAGACAAATGCAGAAAAGTTATTTAGTTAGCAGTTTATGAACTTCTGTATGTCGAATTGTTATGAAAAGCACAGAAATGGGATCATTTTAAACTAAAATATAAAGTGCTGAGTAGCCCATAAGACTTTTTTATTATGTGTTTTATTTTTGACAGTCATCTGGGCTAAATTATGGACTTGCTGTTTGTAAGGATGCATTGATCTTGCCAATAAAACTATAGTTGATTTGGTCCCCTTGTTGCTTGCTTTTTGGCGAGTAGCTAGGATTTCCTATAGACATGTTGAAGTGCTATTTTATGCAATGGATCTATTTATTAAATTAGAAATCCATTAATTGCCTATTACTATTTTTAAACAGTATTTAAAGGTTAGCTAAAAGCCACTTCTTTTTTCTGTTGCCTAATAAAAGAGTAGGTTATAGGAGAAACTGTCACAATCCATTTTTTTTAAGCAAAGAGATTTGTGCTGGCAACACAAGCCCAGTTCAGTACTTTTAACAATAATGTCAATGTTTAAAACACCTTTCACTAATGTAATGGCATCCAGATGTGTTGCATAATATGTATGCTGGGAGATATATCACCTGATAGTATTAGATGACAAGGGCCTGTTTAGAGTAAGGGATTTATGATTCTGAAATAAATAAATAATCATGTGAGATAAGATGAAAAAGAATTCCTCCTGTTTCTATCCACCCCACTGGAGTTCTTTGCTTCTGTGTATGATTGGTCCTCTTTAATGTATAGGAACACGGTGGCCTTCTTCAAAATTGAGCCTTCCAGATGTGCTGGACTACAGTTCTCATCAATCAGGCAACATGGATTTGTTCTCTGGGATGATGGACATTATAGTCACTGGAGTGCTATAGGTTCGGAAAGGCCAGCACCTAAGAAACTAGTCCTCTTTATGTGCTTGCTACAGATTGGAATATAATATAAGGGACTCAGTGGCTAAGACGCTGTTCAGTAAGGTCGTCAGTTCAGTGGTTCAAATCCCTAGCGCCACGTAACGAAGTGAGCTCCCGTTGCTTGTCCCACTTCTGCCAACCTAGCAGTTTGAAAGCATGTAAAAATGCAAGCAGAAAAATAGAAACCACGTTTGGTGGGAAGGTAACAACATTTTGTGCACCTTCGACGTTTAATCATGCTGACCACATGACCACGGAGATAGCTTCAGACGGCGCTGGCTCTTCAGCTTTGAAACGGAGATGAGCACCACCCCCTAGAGTCAGGAAGAACTAGCACATATGTGCGAGGGGATCCTTTATCTTTACAGATTGGAATAACCTCCCTAAGAAAAAGGGGGGGGACTCCCTGTTCCTGCATCTGTACATAAGCACACAGCCTGCTCTTAAAATACTTGGATTTTCATCTTTGTCCTACAATTTTTGAAAATTCAGATTTGCCTCCTAATTGTGCCTTGGGACAACAGCTTCTGGAAAAGTCTGGCGAATAGCTAACTAGAAAGAAACACCTTCTCCCCAAAAACCTCCCACAGGCCCATTAGAAATGCACAGTGGTTTCATTGTTCCCTGTTAGGCATACCCCTAACCCACCGCCCTTTCCCAACCCCCCTTAAAAAAGAAGAAAAAAAGAAGCTACGGCCTAGCTGTGGAATGAAAACAAATCATCCACAGTTGGTGACTGAGCAGGAGGCCCACAAAGGGCTTTTCCTCGTCCTTACATTCATTGATTCCAAAGGGGCGAAAAGACCATTTCCGAAGCTGCTTCTCTAAGTTTCTGGACCAAGAAAGCATGCTTTGTCCTCAACTACAGTTAGGGAAGGAGATACCCTCCTTCTTGACTCACCCACCTTTGGAAATGGCTATAGCAAACTCTTACAGAGTATGCTGGGGATGTAACCCTAGGCTTGGCTTGGCAATGTATATAAGCTATGATTACTTTACTGTTACTTTAAATGCTTAAGAGATGTAATTGGTTTATTACCTCAAGCAGCCATAAGAGGGAGCCAGAATGGCTGTTAGCTCTCTGTTTTGTTAGACGCTGGTCGGTGTATTGTGAGGTATTGTGGTTTGCTACTGTTAGCTATATTTTGTGTGCTAGACTGACTATTTTGATAACTGAATTACTGAACCGTGTATGACTTGGACTGTTAACCGGACTCTGAATACCTCTATATTTCTACATAGTAAACTACTATATTTTTATACTATTCAGTGTCTCTGTATGCTGGTTTGTGCGTGTTCTTCCATACCAATCTCAGTACGCTTCTCTGCACACTCGCTCTCCTAACGGGGAACTTAACAGAGTTTTCCCCTGTTCTTCTAGTGTGGATAATTTCCAGAGGGATAATTGGGTGTAGCATCTTGAAGGCACAAGCATGTATTAAGATGGCAGGCTTTTGTGAATTATAGTTTGCTTGTCAGATACACTGGAACACCCACATATATCTCAGAGCTGGGATAGACGATGGCAAATGCTGTAGGGTGTAGAAAAGAATGAAACTGAAGATGTGCAAGAAGTACATAATTGTTGCCTGTTGATAGGTAAAGGTTCTCCTCTCACGTATGTGCTAGTCGTTCCTGACACTAGGGGGTGGTGCTCATCTCCATTTCAAAGCCGAAGAGCCAGCGTTGTCCGAAGACGTCTCTGTGGTCATGTGGCTGGCATGACTAAATGCAGTAGGCGCATGGAGCGCTGCTTACCTTCCCACCAAGGTGGTCCCTATTTTACTACTTAACATTTTTACATGCTTTTGAACTGCTAGGTTGGCAGAAGATAGGTTGCCTGTTGATAGAGGCCATTAAAACAGTTCTTGGATGCAAAACAGATTTGTGTGTTGGAAAACTGAATAACGTGGTAGTAAGAATAGAAATCTTAGGAAACAGTGTAAACCTTCATTCCAGCCCACTTCTTTCACAGTGAGATGGTCTTTGCTCAAGAATGGATAAATAGTGGGGCAAATTGACAATAGGTTTTGTCATTAGTGGTTGGATCCCCCCTTAAAAAAGAGTTTGCAGCTCTCCCCAAGGTGGCAGATGGTTTTTACCTGTCAAAAGCTCTCAAGGGATCCACCGTTTGAATTCTCTTAATTCCCACGCTAGGAGATGCACAGCATTCAGAAATGGGGATATATTTTGTGGTCCAAGAGAATATTCCTGCAGGACCAGATATCTGGATGGCATAGAGATGCACGCCATGGGAAGAAAGTAGAAGCAGCTATTCACTATACTAGGTCCAAGGCAACAGCCAAATGGAGATTGCAGATAGGGACGATGTGGTTTTAAACACTTTCTACATAAAACGTGGCATGCCTGCCTGCCAGGGACTCAGAAATGCTATCCTCCCTGCAGCTTGGGTTTAGAATTCCACCATCTCGTTCTGTGTAATCAAGACAACTTTTAGCATCTGGCTAAGCTGAGGCTTGTTACACCACAGTGCAATGAGTAGGTTGGCTGTATTCATGGTTTATAAATTATAGCAGCTGGGTTCGAACCATCTTAAAGCCAAAATCAAGGGAATTGCACTTTCAGGATCGGCCGAGAAAGCAGAACGTACTATTATAAGGAAATCCCTGGTTGCTGCCTTCAAAAAGCAAAGGCTTTCCCATAGCACCTAATTAAATGACATTTTCTTGCCCTCGTGCCAATCCACTATTGTCAAGGGACCAGGAGAAATGAAGCACTCACAGCAGAGGCTCACTCGGAAGAAGCGCTGGAAGACAAGTGGGGCTAAGAGCCTCGTGATCCCAGTGCTCGGAATTACAAATTCCCTGCTCTTGTTCCAAAGCTACTTTTTCATTGGGAGGGTATGATCAGGACCCGCCACAAAATGTTTTCAAGGAAAGTTACATTTACAATGAGGAGGTTGCTCTCACTGGACCAAGTCTTGAATAGTAAAGTCTTGAGAGTAAATGCCATCAGGGAGCAGCATTAGCAGCTTTATCCACCTCTTCTTTTTCTCTGACTATTCAGTCAGCAGTGAATGCCAAGGCCTTGTTTACCCCATCAGGTCAGAATACATCTGAAGAGGCTATAAAAAGAAGAAGAACAGAATAACATTGCTGGAAGGGATCTTGGAGGTCTAGTCCAATTCCCTGCACAAGCAGGAAACCCTATACCATTCCAGACAAATGCCTGTCCAACCTCTTCTTTAATACCTGCCGTGTTGGAGCATCCACAGCTTCTGAAAATAAACCATTTAATGGTTCTGCTGGGAAGTGTCTCCTTAGTTCTAGGTTGGATCTTTCTTTGATATGTTTCCATCTGTTCCTTCTTGTCCTGCCTTCAAGTGCTTTGAAGAATAGTTGCCCCTCTCTTCTTTATGACAGCCTCCCAAATATTGGAAGACTGCTATTACGTCAGCCCTAGGCCTTGTCTTCAATAGACCAGACATATCCAGTTCCTGCAAATGTTCATCACAAGTTTTAGCCTTCAAACCCCTGGACATCTCTGTTGCTCTTCTCTGCACTCTTTCTTAGGTGTCTTAACATTTTTGTATTGTGGTGACCAGAACTAGATGCAATATTCCAAGTGTTATCTTACCAAAGCAGTGTATAGCAGTACTAACAATTCATGTGATCTTGATATTATTCCTCTGTTGATACGACTGAAGATTGCATTGGCTTTTTTGGCCGCTGCAACACACACTGCTGACTCATACTTAAGTGGTTGTCCACTAGGACTCTACTAGATCCCTTTCAGAGTTACTGCTGTTGAACTAACTACCACTTATTCTATAACTCTGCATTTAGTTTTTCTTGCCTAAGTGTAAAACCTTACTCTCCTCACCACTGAATTGCATTTTGTTGGATAGGATCCAGTGTTCAAGTCCGTTAAGATCCTTCTTGATCTTACGCCTGTGTTCTTAAAGTGTTGGCTATTCCCTGTAGCTTGGTGCCATCTGCAAATTTGATGAGTTCCCCATCTATCCCCTTATAAACCATTGAAAAAGATGTTGAGTACTGCACCTTAGAACCTTGGGGTACCCCATTGCATACTTCCCTCCAAGTGGATGCAGTTCCATTGAGGACTACATGTTGAGTGTGGCTTGTCAGCCAGTTACAAATCGTATCTGATGGTGATGCTGTCTATCCCACTTTTTTTTTTTTTATCTTACCAAGAAATATGTTGTGTCTACTTGGTCAAATGGCTTACTGAAGTCCAAGTATACTATTTCCACAGCATTTTGCTGGTCCACTCATTTAATCACTTTGTCAAAGAATACAATTAGTTTCGTGTGGCATGATCTGTTTGTGACAAACTCATTTTTACTTCTAGTAATAGCTTTGTTTACTTCTAGGTGTTCTCAGATCTGTTGCTTATCTTTTCCAGAATTTCCCCAGGTACTGATGTCAGGCTGATCCATGTTGCTGGATCCATTTCTTTTCCTCTTTTAAGGATGGGAAATACACAAGCTCTTTTCTGAAGGCAAAATCTATTATCATTCTCAGTTCTATTATTGAGAAGATAATGGCTCCCAGAATGTTTTTCATTAAAACAGAAACAATCAACACTTTTTCATTCCTTGTAATCTCTTTAATACTGTGAAATATTTTTCTTTTTAAAATAACAGTATTTTCTGAGGTAGACCATTACAGTTCAAACGCATTTCTTTTCAGACATTAATAAGACATGAATTAAATAATTTCATGTACAATATGTTGCAAAATGAGGTAGAAATGGTTACAGAGGATGTACAAAGTCAAAGACGATTTAGAAAAAACAAAAACCTCTTCAAAATTCCAGTACCACTTTTTGGAGGAAACAAAACAAAAAAAAAGGACAAAATAAGCAATCTTCCTGAGGTATATTGCATTGCTATCTAGGAGATAAGTTTGCAGGGAAGGCACTAAAATGATATGAAGAGACTGTGCCTGCTGCCTATGACCAATTCCTGTTATAAAAACTGAACAATCTTTACCAACACTGTAGAACTTCTTATATCCAGGGCCATTAGAAGTTGCAGTCTGATGATGTTGATGATGGCTGTCTGGACACTTATCCTGATTTACTAACTATCAGCTTCCCTTATCTCCTACAATGGCTTTTATAGGCTCTTGCCACCAGATTCTGTTTTTAGTGATGCATTTAATGGGAGACACTTCTAGAGCGGGAGAATCCAAGTTCTAAAACCACATTGTTCATTCATGCAGAATTCTGCCTAATCCTGTTGGGCTTCCTTACTCTCCTGCATGAATGGATGGAGGGAATAATCTAAGGACACAGCTCAGGTTTCTCTATCGCTGGGTTTTACCAAGGAACATGCAAAGTTCTAGACAAGCTTATCCTTTAGATTACAGGTGGTACTTGACTTACAACCACAACTGAGCCCAGAATTTATGTAGTTAAGTGAGACATTTTTTAAGTGAGTTTTGCCCCATTTTATGACTTTTCTTGCCACAGCTGTTAAATGAATCACTGCAGTGGATGTTGGTAAACTGGTTGTTAAGTGAATCTGGCTTCCCCACTGACTTTGTGGTCAGAGGGTCGCAAAAGGGGATCACATGACCCCGGGATGCTGCAACCGTCGTAAATATGAATCAGTAGCCAAGCGTCTGAATTTCGATCACGTGACCACAGCGATGCGGCAAAAGTTGTAACTATGAAAAACGGTCATGTCACATTTTTCAGTGCTGTTGTAACTTTGAACATTCAGTAAACAAACTGCTGTAAGTCGAGGACTACCTGTACAGCAAAACCTGAGCTTTGATTTTAAGAGAAGATCAGCTAAGTTTTATAGTCTACAGCAGTGGGTCTCAACCTTCCTAATGCCGCGACCCTTTAATACAGTTCCTCATGTTGTGGTGACCCCCAACCATAAAATTATTTTATGTTTTTCATATTTTTTTGAAAATATGTATTTTCCAATGGTCTTAGGTGACCCCTGTGAAAGGGTCGTTCGACCCCCAAAGGGGTCCCGACCCACAGGTTGAGAACCACTGGTCTACAGAGTTCTTCCCAAGCATTTGGAAAGCCAGTGGTTTATTGAAAGAAAAAAAAAGTAGGTTAAAGACACATAATCTAGCAGAATTAACTAATAGAGTCCTCATGCATGAAGCTAATATGCTGAATTGAATCTCCCAAGCAGAATTCCATTCAAAGGGGCTTTCCCACCCCAGATCCCATTGCCACCATCTCTTGCAGAAGGTGAATCTCCAGAAGACAACGGAAGAGGATGAAACACTTAGAAATTTTCAATTTGCTCACGGAATGTTCTGTAAGATCAGAAACCCTCATCTAACAGTGGACAAGGATTGTGTCTTATTGATATTTTGTGCTCTCTACCAGATATACAAAAGTATACGTCCGAAGTGGCATATTTTGATAGCAGGTTTACAATTCATGACCGAACCACAATTTGCGAACTGATTCCCAAACGCATGCTGCTTATAAAGAGGTGGTTTGATAAACCTGATAAAATATTATCCGTGGGCGGAGGAAAGGAAAGGGGATGAAAATGAGAAAAAGACATTGCTTCAAGAGATTGAAAATAGGGTTTTTAGAGGCTAACATTTAAACCCAAATACTGATCAACAAGTGTGAATTACTTTCACCGAGTCCCTGATACGATACATTCCATATCTGTCTAAAGCTAGGGGAGAGCTGTTACGTTTACAATGTGTGGTAAACTGCAGCCACATATATGCATGCATATACATGTACATATGTGTGCAAACATACACACTGTAGGATCATTGAAAGTATTTAGCTGCGATGAGCAAAGATGCCTCTGGAGCCTGCATAAGCACCTTCCAGCTTTCAATAACCCTATCTAGCTAGATCAGAAGCTTATATAAATAGAACTGATGTTATTAATGGTAACTGAAGCAAAAGGGAAACAAATATCACTGAACATGAATGAATTGAGGGGCGGGGAATGGAAGCAGAACAATATTTTTCCTCTTCCTCATAAGCACATGCTTCTCCCTCCCCCTCCCCAAATGGGAGTAAACCCTCTTCAATCTGACGAATCACTGCTACCCCTACACTTTATCTCAACTTCACTGGTTCTGATTTAAAATTGGCACATGGAAGCCTCCTGTATCAATGGGAGCAGCTAAATGAAGACTAAACTTCAGAGGCAGCATATCTCCGTATGCCAGTGTGCTGACGAGAAACAACTAGGAAAGCATGATGTGTGTGTGTGTGTGTATATATATATATATATACAGATGAATAATTGGACTAGAACTAGAACTGGTGTATAAACTCAAATCTGGGATCTGAATTCCAAACTAGACGTCTGATTTATTTCTACATGTTCTTGGAAGGCAAACTAGCAAGATGAACAGGAAGGTAAACATCTCCAAGATCAAAAGCTAGACACCCATCGAAGTGAGTCCTGAACTTCAAACACCAGCCACGCCAAATACTTTTCGGTTAATTCTTACAAATTAATTTCCGAATCTCAGAAATTGTCCTTCCAAAAAACCTCCACCATTAAGGGTTTCCTGCTTTACCTCAGAAAAGGCAAACTAATAAACATGATTTTTCCCCCTCGCTCATGCTAATGAAGCAGACTAGACCAGCTTTACTTGCCAGGTAATCTAATTTCATACTTTGCCTGTTTTCCCAAGCTTCTTAAAGAAAACCAAAGAAAATTTGCGTTGTTTCAAAAGAAAATAATCTGGAAAGCTAGCTAATATTTGCCAATTATAAGCCAGCCTCCTTCCTTCTTCCTTGATCTATGCCTCCAAAGTATACGCGTTCACATATCCTCCCAGCCCTATAGCTAGGGCCAGACCAGATGCAGCTCCTACAAACCCTATTTAAATATGATTCTCACCACAGAGTTAATTTATTGGCAAAATTAAAAAGAAAAATACAACATTCTTATGAGGCTACCATGTACAATGCACCAGGTGTGACAAGCCTCCCCGCTGCCTCTTATCTTAGTACTGTACAATCTACCACCACAAAATGTCTTCAAGAGGAAGAGGCCTGTGAATGACTCTCCTCACACTGGATAGTCAAAGGTCAAGGAGGTTATTAAATCTTTGGTGCCTAAGGAGTCCTTGAGCCTGAACAGAATCACTGTCACACATTATATTTCTAGCAGAAATTCCGTTGAATGTCTAATAGGGGACATTCTACAAGTGGAGCCAAACACTATTTACACAATCTGTATTCCGTGCAAAGAAATTCGAAGTCAGTGCTCAGATGTATAGTTGCACGGTTTCCTAAATGCATTTGCCACGATTTATCTTGAAACAGATGTATCTAGCATGAAGAGAGGAAAAAGAAAAGGGAGAGAACCCAATATGCATCAGCAAAATAAAAGCAGGCTAATTCTATTTTATTGATGTCGTCAGGAAAGGTATTTCCCGTTTCATCTCCAAACACACAACCTTAAAGAGTGAAGAATTTTCTTTTATCACAAAATGTTATCATTATCCGAAAAATGTACCATGCTATGTACTATATTTGGTGCTGTGGAAGAGAAAAGATACACTGCAACAAACTTTAGCTTAGGTGAGAAAACCTGATTTTTAAAAATGTAGAATGCATTGGCAATTGTTCATTATAGAACTGAAACAAAACAAAAAAATGGATTGTGCCATCACACTATTCCATGGTAACACTGCAAGCCTTGGAAAGTGTTGCATTGGGAGGACCTTCGTCTCCAAACAAGATCTGATCGTGTATGTATATGATTCTTTCCTGATGTTTGTTTATGTCTTGGGGAATACAAGTATGATTTCATATGGGATGAATATTGCTTTGTTGGAAGCTTCCATTCAAGCCTTAAGAAAGTGCTAGTTTAATTTGTGATATCGGAGGATATGCTAGCCAAGAGACAGGAAAAGATCATCGTTAGGCAAATGAAATACCGGGGGGGGGGGGGGGGGAGAGAAATCAACCTGTGCTTTCCCCTTACCCTCTAGCACCTATTAAACTTTTTTTAAAAAACACCTGACGTCACACCTACAAATGATCATCCCAGACAGGGGAAACAAAGATGACCAGGAACAGAGAAAAGCCACAATCTTGCATAACGAGGGCTAAAGGTGAAGGGAAAAACCAAAGAAAGCAGCCAGAGAAGAAAGGAGAAATAGAGATGTTTCACATGGGGAGGAGATCATTTGACCATGATCAACATAGAGCGGTCTAGGATGAAATCTCTCCCCATTCCTCTGAAGGAGAAAAAAGATGTATATATACAGCAATCTACAATCTTAAGGAAAGCAGGTAATAAAAACAACCCTTCAACCAAAACATGACAATGTCCTTCACAGTCCTTCAGAAGTCCGTAATCTTTCAATAGAATAAAAAACAAGGAGGCAAATACCTACTACTCTTCTGGCGATGTTCAGGTAGTTCTCAACTTATGACCAGAATCTGGGACCAGAATTTCCATGGCTAAGCAAGGCAATTAAGTGACTTGTGCCTGATTTTATTAGCTGCTTTACCATGCCGTTCAGCAAATTGCTGCAGTTGTTAAGTGAGTCATGAAGCAAATCAGGATTCCTGCATTGATTTGCTCGTTGGAAGCGGGATAAAAAGGTCGCAAATGGTGATCACACGGTCCTAGGATGCTGCAACCATTGTAAACCATGCCGGCTGCCATGTGCCCACATTTTGATCACATGACAATGGGGATGGTGCAAAGGTTGCAAGTGCGACTAATTTCAAATATCCGCTAAATGAATTATTGTAAGTTGAGGACTACTTGTAGCAGAAAACTACAGAACAGAAGTACTTCACTCTTCTTCCAGTTTGTTATTCCCTAGAAAACCTTCCATTCCAGCTATTTCCTTTAGTTTCCTGGCAGTTCCTCTCCCCCCCTCCCCCAATTCCAGTCATATGATTCAGCTTGTGGAAGTAGTTCCCAGGGTCCAGCTGGGGCAGGAAGAATAGCTTCTTAGTTCTTCCCATCCTTCATTTAAAAAATGTTCAGGAAAAATGACTGCCAGGTGAATGTGCAGCTGACCTCTGATTCTGGGAAATACAACGTTCCAGGTTGCTTCCTCAGTTAGAAAAAGAATCAGAAAATTCCCCACAAATGTTTATCAATCACTAGGTTCACAACGACTTATAAATTGCTAGGTGATCTTGAGAGAATACATTAAAAAATAGGAGCATGTGAATCAGAAAGGGAAAATTAACAGACCTTATAATGAATTTAAAAAGAGACAGAATATGCAAAAGATAGGTTTTCACAAAGAAATAATAATGGCAGGAAAATATAAATATAAGAAAAAAATAAACCTCGGTCACAATAATGTTCCATTAATTCCAAAATAAAGTGCTAACTGATCAAATGGAATTTTCTTACTGAGAAAATCAACCATCTCCCATTACTATTTAGCCTATGGCAGGTTTTAACATTGATGGCAATTGATTTCTTTCATTTATTATTAGGCATTAAGAGAAGATAGGGCGAAAGATGGCTATGAATCAACAAGACCCATAGCTGCACCAGAATGTGTACCATGGGCTTGATTGTCCTAAATTTATCATACAAGCTTCCTTTCGTGGGTTTTACAGCTTCAGATTCGCATGCTAAATAACTGCACGATAGACTATTAATACACATAGATCTAATGAAAGATCTTCACCTGATAAAAGGATCAAGGATTACTTCTGTGATCCTCTTTCTCTTCCACATTTTTGGTTTTCACAGGAAGGAGCCAAAGAGGGTAAAAGTTGGAAAGAAAAGAAAAAAACGAATGGGAAGACTGGAAGTTTAACCCATAGCTTTCTGTTATGCAAATTCTTCCAAATGCAATATTTTCCAAGCAGATGATTATACTGTCCAGTGTAGCATCCAGGACTGACTTAGATGGAAGGGCAAGCATCAGCTCTTAAATCAACACTTCAGACTTTTATTGAGTGGTTCCATTCAGTGATTAATGGATGAAGAGGTATTTAGGTTAGTCTTTTTTAAATATAGTACTTACTGTATGCAAAGTGCCTAATGAAATCCTCTTTAAGAGAGAGAGGGAGGGAGGGAGGGAGGGAGGGAGGGAGGGAGGGAGAGAGAGAGAGAGAGAGAGAGAGAGAGAGAGAGAGAGAGAGAGAGAGAGAGAGAGAGATCCATTATTAAATGGGAAAAATGAGGTTAGGAGATTGTGACTTATTCAAAGGCACCCACTGCCTGAATTGGGATCAGCTCTGTTTTTCTGATATTAAGTGCTTTGGTTTAGCAGAAACCTAAATGGCAATTGACTGCTTGAGCCACAACTAAGTAGGATTTGCAACTTTCAGCCAAGCTTTTTAATTCAGCAATGTTTGTTTTCATTTCAAGATGTACAGGCGGGGTGATTGTAAATGAAATCACGTAGTTAATCTTTGCTTTGGTTTTGTCTCTGCATCCTCTCACCTGTGATCCTTAAGCAGCAAATAAAATCCAGATCCCTTATATAATTTAAATTCCTAATCTGATGACTAGACTTGCAAAGGAGTCCACCTCTTCATTAAAGAAGAGATGGTCTTTAGAGATGTTAAGCGGAAATTCTGGCTTCTTCTAAACTAAAGGGGTGGGCAACTACGGCCCGTTTATGACCTGGGGACTTCAACTCCTAGAATTTCTGAGCCAGCATGGCTGGCTGAAAAATTCTGGAAGTTGAAGTCCACGAATCATAAAGAGGCCAGAGTTCGCCATCTCTGTTCTAAACCATATGGGATTATTATTTACTTTGGCTAATTAATTTGCAGTAATAGGTATGAAGGCACCAGTATGACATTGCAAAGGGGCCTGTCACTGACTGCTAAATGCACTTGTGAGTGCTTGTTCTGTCTCCTAATTTATTGCTATGTTTTTCATGCAAATTACATTGACCTTATTCTTGAGCTATTCTTGTAACTCTAGAATATTTAAGTATCTCAAAAGTACCCATTTAAAGATGCCACCCATCTCAGGCCACTTTTCTTATCCAAATACATTTCTCTGGTTCTGTCCACATGGATTTGGATTGGATCTAGGTTTAGCTATATTTGGAACAGAGTAGACATTGATGCATCCCAAATAAGACACCTGCTGGTACCAGAATTGGCATTAAGCAATAATGTTTGGTACTGCTCTAAGGCATTGCGGTTTATAAACCAGTACTTTGGCAAAAGAAGTATATCTCACCCGAGAGTGAAGCCTCCTCCTTTTGGAGAACTTCAGTCCTGGTTAAACAGGTGTCATATCTCTGGAACGTAACAACTTGAATGTATTTTTACTCTCTATTAAAATAAATTACAGGTTTGCCATCACATTTTGGCAAGGCAGTCTTGAGGGGAAGGCCGAATTCTAGGGATCATAGAAAGGGCCTGGGCACCATGGAAATCCAGCCTACTCCTGAATAGGGAACTCAATATAGTCAGAAGGTTCCTATCTACTATAGTAAGTTTAATATTTGGAGATTTAGCTTTGATCAATTTCTGTCCATTTTCCAATAAGTGTTTTTGTAAACCTTTACAAAATGGGAATATTTAGACCAGTGGTGGGTTCCAGATCCCATTCCAACCGGTACGGTTGGAACGGGCCCGGCGTCGTCCACATGGACGCGCAGAGCACGCGCATGCGTCTTAGCGCCTCTGCGAGCATCCCCAATACTCCAGCTGCTCAGCGGAGCATCACGCAGGCGCTGTATGCACCGTGCGTGGAAGCGCCAAAGACTTAAAAGACCGGTAAGGAGCTCGAGTGGGCAGGAGGGCCCCTGTACCGGAACGGCATCCAGTGCTCCAGGCAGGCTCCGGTACACCCCTACCAGGGCATACCACCTGCAACTCATCACTGATTTAGACACAAGAATTGTGAGTTTCTTTTCAAAAACTAACCTTGGAGTTTGAAGGATTTTGAGGGGAGATGGGAAACAAAAGATGACTTAACCCTGCATGAGTATAGATTGAGGCCTCATATTATGCTCAGTCTGGATGTATACATCTCAGTGTTTCTCAACCTCTGCACCTTTAGTTGCATGCTTGTTGGGGAATTCTGGGAAGTTGAAGTCTACACATCTTAAAGCTGCTGAAGTTGAGAAACACACCACTCTATTAGAATTGTTCAGAATGGCAACACACCACAACAACAATAGCACCACCAACAAGACAATGCAAAGTAGGCACACGAGAGTCTCCTGCCATGTATCTCCTGCTTGAGAGGGTACAAGTCTCTCCTAAGTGCACATGACTCCATTTTCAACCGTATTTTCATAAATGCATGATTTCTTATATGCTTACACATAGGGAAACATTATTCACTTACACAAATATTTATAAGACATGCCCTCCCTTTACCTACACACACGTACCTATAAATGGAACAGTACAGAGTACAAACCTACATAGATTTACCTCTTGAATTGTGACTCCCAGGTCAGGGGACAAAAATGCAAGAGGCAGAAAAAAACACAAATTGTGCAGGGATGGTTGGAAATAAATGTTCCAGCTCTATGGTTGATGTACCTCTTTCCTGTTCTGGGCTGGACCACAGTACTAGATTTAATAGAGGCTTCTCAACCTTGAATGAAGAGCCTAAAAGGATGCCATGTATTCATCTACTAACTTTCTTCTCTGCATGAAGACATTTATTGAATCCTACAGGCCAGGTTTCCCCAGACTGGTTCCTAGAATTCTCAGAAGTGGCTGTCTTGGCTGGAGAATTCTGGAAGGTTCAACCAGGAATTTGAAGGCAACCAACTTGGGGAAGATGCCATGGCCCTTGGGATACCTTGACAGGGACCACAGGTCTGTGTTTTGTTTTGCCTCAAAATACTTTGGGAATTTGGAAATGTAATAGAAAGATTCCTTTAAAAAGTGGTACTAGCCATGGCTTTGGAACTTCAATACTAATACTTCTTATTCTTTGAACACACATTACTCCACCTAAATGCTATGGCAAAAATGCTTTCTTTAAACAAAAAGAATAAAGTTATGGCATTATATATTGTGAAACACCCCTGAAATACATTCAACTTTCATCTTTGTAACAACTTCAAGTTTATTCTTGCTTTTTTTCCCTTCTCCTGTGCACCTTATAAAGCACATTTGTAATTCCTCCAAATCATTTTTTATTTTCCTTGAGTTAAAAAAATGCAAACATTCTTTTATTTTTTGAGGTAAATTATTTTTCCTGAGTAGTTAAAAAAAAGGGGGGAAAACCACTACTACATACATTAGAAAAATAAAAAAGAGCCTAGCTTATTCAACAATCTACATTTTAAAAAATCCCAACCCCCTTCTCTCAAAATGTACTGATGTCATCTGCTTTATGGTTAGATCTGCCTCTGAAAATGAGTCTGTTCAGAAATATTAAGTGAATGATCCACAGGCTGTTACCTTTAGGACAGCCTTCCCTAATTAGAGTTTGACAGAATCATGGGATTCTGCCAGAAATCAAATATTGTTTTTCGGGAACTTTGTAAGCCAGGCAATGCCAGCACTGACAGTGGTGGGAATATTTATACACCACAATGTAGCTGCCAGCCTGCCATTTTGCTGTTGTTGTAAATATTGTAAAATGTGGATGGGGTAGGTGAATTGAACTGTGAGGTATTTGTAATTTTGGGGGCTATTTTTATGCAGGGCTTCCCTGAGACCTGAACATTATTTCAAAGGTTTCTCCAGGGTAAAAGGATGGAGAGAGGCTGCAATAGCAATGCGAAGTTTCAGACAAAAGTGTTTGAGGTGTGCAGCATTAAAAAGGAGCTGGGAAAGGGGTAATACCTGGCAGAATATTTTACAATGCTGGCTGGAAAGGGTTGGTTAGAAAAACAGATCAATAATAAATAGGTTATCCTGAGTTCATTGAGCAACTACTTTTCATTAACATAGAGACCTGACAACCACCACACAAACTTTCAGACATTTTCATTTTAAAAAAACAACAATAAGCTGCATGTCAGTCAGTCTAGGGAAGGACTTGCATCCAATTGGGGTGGCTTTTTTTTTTTAAAGAGATGAAAACGATGTCTCACCCTTTCCCACTTTTCATACGGAAGGAGGTATGAACCTGCAGCGCCCCAAAACCTTAAAAGAGTAAACTGAGAATTCAGTGCTTCCAGTGGCTTCCTCTCAAACAGATTAAAGATTATTTGGAAAGAGGAACAGGAGCTCCCCCACTAATTGTGAGACCCATACATTTTATCCCATTCCACATACAGGTCCAGCTCCTTCTGAGAGACAGCAGGGTGGATCTTGCAGAAAACGCTTTCAAAATCCTTGTAGGAGGTGGGTTGAAGTTGGCCTGGCAGGCTATGCAGTTTGTTGGTCCCTGCCTGCTGACAGAGCTGGAGGAGCTCACTGCCCGAGTAGCTTTCAGTAAGTTGGACAATGGAGGCCATCTCCCTCTCGCTGAGACAGTAGTTTTGCTGAGCTAAAGCGTGGTGCAGAATCTGCCGCCTCGCAATGCTGTCTGGCGGGGAGATGTAAAAACGTTTGGCAAACCTTCTTTGGGTGGCTTCATCCAGATTACCAGGCCTGGTGGTGGTTGCTATGACAACCACATTCTGCTCAGCGGAGGTAGCAAGCTTGTCCAGGTAGGTGAGCAACTGGGACTTCAAGATGGCAGCGTCTTCTAGGACAGATTCCACGTCGGTGAGGAGAATGACAGCAGGCTGCCGACAGTTGGATATGAAGAAAGTGGTCTGTAGGATTTTCTCAGCCTCAGCCTTCCACTTGGAGACCAAGGCTGTCCCACTGAGCTTTAACAGGGTAGATCCCAGCTGGGTAGAAATGCACCTGCTCAGCAGGGTCTTCCCCACACCACGAGGCCCAAAGAGCAGGATGGTTCTGGGTGGTTGGTTTGCACCAGTATATGCACCTGGCCTCAGGATGGGCCACACGAGCTCTTCTTCAATGGCAGCTTTGACAGAGACCTGTCCTGCAATGTCCGTCCATTGGACCGGAGGGCCACAGTCAATTACTTTGTTGTTCACCAGTTCCAGAATGAAAGGGTCCATGGTTTTCAGCTGTTCTTCTACTGATTGGCTGCTGTTGTCACCACTGAATGCTGTTGTTTTGGGCTGCATCCTTAGAGCAAAGGAGTCTCCCTCATGCTCCCCGTTGGCAGCCGGAGGAGTGAATTTCTCAAAGCTCTCATTGGCCCGCAGTGGGGCTTCACTAACACTGTAAGTTGGAGAGACCAATCCTTTCATAGCCTGGTTGTTGAACTTCCCAATGGGCTCCTCGGAAGCCACTGTGGTTGCCACCACTCCTGCTCCACTTGGCCTTTTCCCACCTTTGAAAGGCACCTCTGAGCTCCGGTTGAATCCATTCCCTCTACATTCACCGTTGTCGGACATCTGATATGGGGACTTTGGTTGCTCATAGCTGTATTTGCGATACCTGCCTTCGCCATCCTCCTCCCCGCCAGTGATATCAAAGGCCTTTCTTTTCAAAGAGCTCCCTGATTCGCCACTCAAGGGTGCTACAGAGAGAGGACTCTGGTAGCTGTAGCCGGGGACCACAGGAGGGCGAGAGGAAGGGGGAATGGGTGTGGGGGCAGCAATGCCTGAGGGTAAATATGGGGCTGAAGGATGGGGAGGGTGGATGGCACCATAACTGGGCTGGGCTGGGTAGCTCCCTGAAGCATAATTGTACATAGGTCCTGAAGAAGTATATCCAGGGACAAGAGCAGTTGAAGGATGGCTGGGCTGCAAGAGGCCAGAGCTATGCAGGTGGGTAGATGGGTGTGGAGGGGGAAGTGCGGCAGTGGGCTGGCTGCAATAGCCTGAGGGCAGGTAGGCTCCACTGTAGCCCGACGGATACTCCTGAGATGCTCCGAGGCTGCCAGATGTGGCAGGTCCCCCACAAGTGTTACTGGGATAAATGGAGTCAGACAGGTTAGTGGAAACCACGGGGGAGGTACCAAGACTGTTACCAGGTGTGACAGGAGGAGGAACAATCCCTTTGGAGCTGGACAGTCCATCATGCATTGGGGTCAGAGGATAAACTCCTTCGGCGCTGTGGGCCATTGACCAAGGCTCCACCTCCCCCTTCTGTCCATTGAGGGATCCAAAGGCACCATCCCCATAGGTGTTGAGTGATGATGGCCGGTCATAAGGGGAGTCGAGGACTCCCGAGTACTTCTCCGCATACCTCTTCAGCAGGTTGGAAGCAGTCAGAGCAGAGATGTCATCATTGGCCCAGGCATAGTTGAAACGCTGCCGACTGCTATGGTAGAGATCAGATTTGTGGGCAGGTGAGGAGGTGGTCGAGGAGACATCGAGGTGCTGCTCTGGCCACTGATTCAGGGGCTGAGCATGCTCTGGTGTCCAGTGCATCTTTGAGGGAGCTAGAAGGAAAGAGCAAAGGAACCAGAATTAGCTTTAGATTTAAAGGGAAATGTACCCTAAAACAAACCCAATGGTTCATTTGAGAATTACCTACTATTATTACTGCACAAAATACAGAGACATTTATATATGTATTTTCACAACAAGCAGGAGAAGTAGAATAAGCTGGAAAAATAAAATTGGAAAAAAAAAGATGAAAAAGCTGGGAGTGTCTAAACCAAGAATGAACTCTGAGCTTGCTATGTGAAGGTTGCTGGATCAGGCTTACAGTGTGTCAACAGCCAGTCAACCTTGGATATTCTTAGACAACAAAACATAACCAAACATAGGATGTATGGATAAGTGGCTACTGCAATTTTACTCTTATTTCACAGAATCTTACTTGCTCTTCCTCCCATGAAAGATTCTTTTTGAAGCTCTTTGCCAACAGGTTAAAACTATACTATCTGAACAATTTGGTGTCATTCCCAAAGGATACAACAGGTTGCATAGTACAATCTGGGCTGGTCACTGGGACCAGAGGTTTTGTCTTGTGAGCTTTTGGACTGGTGCTGGAGCCCATCTTTAGGGAACTTCTCTAGCAGTGAGAAGTTCTCTGAAGATGGGCTCCAGCACGAGTCTGAAAGCTCGGAAGACAAAACCTCTGGTCCCAGTGACCAGCCCAGATTGGCTTCTGCAAACATTATCCTGGGACACATATATTCGCCTTCATTCGTAATACATCAGGTATTTGAACTCCAGACCCTATAGGAATATTAACCAATATTAGTTGCAATAGTGCTTCATTTGGATCCACCTTGCTTATTTTTATATATTGTCAATAATAATAATAATAATAATAATAATAATAATAATAATAATAATAATAATAATAATAATAATAATAATAATAATAATAATAATAATAATAATAATAATAATAATAATTTGAATTTATTAGCCGCTCCCTTTCCAAGTAGGACTCGGGGCGGCGTACAATGGAGCATATAAAACATAGAAGATGTATCAAAACACATAAACGTACATACATACAAAACACACATACACGGAGGAGGTAACAAATTACATCATTTAAACAGTTAAAAATCAGCATTAAAATACCCCAATTGTAGGAAACCCAATATGCAGTTAAAAATTTGACATTTAAAAGACAATTTAAAAAACAGTTAGGAGGAATAAGAGAGATTACGATTGCGATTGAGCCAGGCCAGATAATTGAAAGAGGACAGTCCATAATAACCACGCATTCACTGTATTTCCTAAATTTTAGATAGTTATCCAATCCAGGAAAGGAGTTTTCTTGGAACCCTTTGGTAATGAATCAATCAATAGCCTTTTGAAACATCATGTACTTAATGTAATGTACATCCTGAATATAGTATGTTTATGCATGTTCCTAAATAATTCTAGGCACTCTGGCCACAGAATCAGCAATTTGATGTGCATAATTGAGGTGATTCTACATAATTCAGAATCTTCACCTGGCTAAGCAATTTTTACTTCATATATATTTTGACCAAATTGATAGATTGATAGATAAATATATATGTATCATGGAATTCTGAAAACTAAATCAGACACCCCATGTGACCATAAGAGGAAAAGCCACAACATACAGTAACTGAACCTTCATTCAGTTGAAGTGTGGCTCCAAATTGAGACTGCAATAACAGAGAAGAATAAACCCAAACCTTCAAGTCCAACAAGAAGAGGATATCTGAGGCTACATCCACTCATTGCCAAACAGTTTAAGAACAAGAAGGTGAAATTGAAGATTGGTTAACATCTGGCAAAACCTACCTGATAATGAAAGATCCAACAAAAGAGGTAGCATCTGGCAACTACTGACTAATTACCTGCTTACCAACAACTTTCAAATTGCTAACTGATGTGGTAGCTGACGCAATCCAATAGCTTCTAGTTGAAAACAAGCTCTTTCCACCTGAGCAGAAAGGAAACTGCCGAAACAGCAGAGGAACAAAAGACCAACCCCTAATTCAATGGTGGCACCGAGTGCCAAAAAGGGAGCGCGCACAACTTGTGTGTGCACTCATCTGGGCCAAACCCAAAAGAGGAACTGCCCAGGGGGCATGCGCATGTCAGAAAATGAACTTCCGGTTTCCGGTGCACATATGCATGCCGGCCAGCTAGTCTTCCGGTTACTGGCACGCATACACGTGCGATAATCAGCTGGGCCGTATGCATGCTCATGCCAGAAAACGGAAAACCAGCTCTTCCAGTTTCTGGCACTGCGGCATGCACGAAGACCAGCTGATCATCATGCACGCATGTGTGCCAGAAACCCGGAAGAAGAATGGGCGACGCCACGCATGCCAGGTAACATGGCTCTGCGTGTCACTTCAGGAACGTACATCATAGCTTTGTCATCACAGCCCTAATTGACAAAATGATTTTGGAAAACTGCAAGAGAAGGAAGACCAATTTGAATGTAACATGGATTGACTACAAAAAGGCATTCGACTCTCTGCCATGTGATCGGATAATCACATGCCTAGAAATAACAGAAGTCAGAAGCTTTGTGCCATGATTAATGAAACTATGAAGAGACAATTGTTGGTCAATGGTGTTAGACTAGGAGAAGTTAATATCAAAACAGGAATCTATGTTCTATCTTTCAAGGAAACACACTATCACCACTTCTGTTTGTATTGCACTGATTCCTCTATCAACAATGCTGAATAATTCCGGCCACAGCTATCAAATAGCAAAAATATCTACCAAACTATCCCACCTCCTTTATGTGGGTGATCTAAAGTTGTATGGAGAAAAAAACCATTTCAAATAGAATCATGGCCAACACTGTCCTTATATATAGCCAAGATACTTTTATGGAGCTTGCACTGGACAAACAAGCCACCCTTACCAGAAACGGGGGCAATGGTTAAAACTGAAGAAATCAAGATGCTCTATGGCAGCGATGGCGAGCCTTTTTTGGCTCTCGTGCCATAAGTGGGGGGAGCGCAGGAGGGTCGTGTGCGGGCATGCCACAACCATAATGCAACGCGCGACCCCCACAGTGCGCATGCGCGCACTGCAGGCGCGGAACCCCCCCCATTTTTTGCATGCTTTTTTCACCCTCCCCAGGCTCCAGAGGCCTTCTAAGAGCCTGGGGAGGGCAAAAGCAGCCTCCCCCCCGGAAGCCCTCTGGAGGCTTCAGGGACCTTGAGGAGGCTTCCCTGAAGCCTCCGGAGCAGTCAAAATGAACCTCCGAGCAAACAGGAAGTCCGTTCTCGAACTTTCGGTTTGCCCATAGGGCTGTTTTTTTGCTCTCCGGAGGCTTCAGGGAAGCTCATGAAGCCTCCGGAGGGCCTCTAGGGGGGCGGGGGAGGCTCTTTTCGCCCTCCCCAGGCTCCTATAAAGCCTCTGGAGCCTGGGGAGGGCGAAAAATGGCTTTAAAAAGGGGTGAACTCAGCTGGTCAGCGCACGCATGCCGCTGGCCAGCTGACAGGGCAGCGCCTCACGTGCCCTGACAAATGGCTCCGCATGCCACCTGTGGCACACGTGCCATAGGTTCGCCATCACTGCTCTATGGAAATAACACTATCTCACCTATTTTCCTTGGTTAACAGAGTCTGTCAACATTGGTGTGTGGATGAAGGGCATGATATATCACTGCCAATTTTCCTATCTTCCTATTCATGGCTTTGAGTTCTGCTTGAGTACAGTCCATTATTACAGCTATGTGTCTAATGACTGGAATTGCCTAAGTGTTAATTGCCTTGATGGTATTTCCTCCACTGTGTTTGAATTTTAAGAACTTCGTCCTTATGATCTAATCTTCTTCTTGATTTTAGTGCGCTTGATGTTGTCAGTTTGAATGGTGCCCATATACTTGTAGTGATAATCTTCATCCAAATTCTTGATGTTATTTTTATAGGGCATCTTGATTCCTTTGCCATGCACAGGATCAGGTGATGATGGCACCTAGTACCTAAAGATGTTTCCAATCCCTAATAGCTTGCAACTCAGCATTCATTCTTTAAAGATGTATCCATAGACAGTGTGATCTAAATCTATAGGAGATGTTTTCTTTTGCAGGGATTTGTCATTAATTCAGAGCGTTCATAGTCCTAAAGCTGTAGCTTATAAATCATGATTTACAATAATTAATATGGAGGCAGTATTTCCTAACAAGAATAGAACATAATTTATAAATGTTCAACAAAAGTATCTATTTCAGTTTAAAACTTTATGTATCCTAGTTTCTACCATATCAAGATCCAGGGACTCTACTGCCTTAGGTAGTACAGCAATTTTGCTAAATTTCAATTTCCAATATCTTTGAAAATGCTCACCGGGGTCCTACCGGTGAGAATTCAACAACATCTGCTTGAGGGTGCAGTACAAGGCTAGAAAAAGCAAACAAAAGGATAACGCCACAACGGTAACTACCTAACTATTGGCCTATAAAAATTACCGCAACTACTAAGTAAATCGAAATGCTGTGAATTACAGTAACATTAGCCCCCATGCAAAATGTTGTGGGAAGGGCATTTATAACTAAATTCCCACTGCTACGAAAATCTTCCCTACCAGTTCGCAAATGTGAGCGTGCGTGCACACATGCACGCTTTGCTCGCTCACACTGCATCTGCGCAAGCGACTGCCTTCTTCGCATGCACAGAAGGTCACACATTACGTCGGGGCAGGTGAGCAGAGCCTCCTGCAGCCACCACTACTGGTTTGCCTGAACAGGAGAGAACCGGCTGAATACCACCTCTGGCCTTGTGCCTTTCAGAACTAGGCCGCGGAAATGATGGGCGAGTGTATGCATTCCCACTTGCGTGAGCAGCAGGCAAGCTGCGTGTACACATACTTGCCCGCTACGTGCGAAACTGTCCCCTCCCCCTCCTCTGCTGATCCACAAAGACGAAAATATTAGGGAACTCTGACAGCTCAGACCATTGTGGGACTGCTCTGGAGGATGAAGAAGACTCTGGAGGGTGTTTGGAGTCAGAGCAGGAACTAGAGAAGCCTGTTGGCCACCAGGTGGCATCTGAGTCAGGGAGCAGTGAGGAGGAACAGAGGGAGGTTGTCCCTGATGTGGTAGGCGTAGAATTGATAAGAGAAAGGAACAGCTGTGGAGAAAACATCATAGAAAAAAGTAAGGACAGCTGGTTAAGGGTGTGGCCCCTCCTAAAGAGTTTATAGGTGGAGCGACAGGAGGGGAATCTTTGCAGGAAACAACAGTCCATATTCGAGCCGTTGCGAAAGCCTTCTATAAGTTTTATCTTGGGTTCATGAAGATAACTTTCTAGGCTCCCAGCCAAGTGGTTTTATCTATGGAATTAGTCGTGGCAGACAGCCAAGCCTGGGTCTGCATATTCATTGGAATATGGGACAGAACAGGTTGATATGGAAACTAGAGTGATTTAGAAAGTCAAATTATTGTATGTTTTTAAATGTAAAATTCAGCATCTTGAACTAATTCAGACACATGATAAAAGAGGCCAAGTTGTTTCAGAATTAGCTTGAGGCAGCAGTAAGTACTCAGGGCAGTTCCTGAACTGATTCCCAGGAGAGCCCCTGGCACGATTTCCATCCAGAAGTTATTCAGATATCCATCAAGGTACATCAAGCAGGGAAGGAGCACCATTCTTATGATCACTCTTTACTCTCTTTCCTCTTTTATAGAAAGAGGTGGTGTATGAATGTAGATAGCAATAGCGATATCACTTAGACTTATATACCGCTTCAGAGTGCTTTACAGCCCTCTCTAAGGGGTTTTACAGAGTCAGCGTATGTATTTATAGGTAGTCTCCGATTTCTGACTATTTGCTTAACAATGGAAGTTTGAAGATACAATGGGAAAAAAGGGACTCACAAGTGGTCCCCACAGACATTCCCACAGTCACATGATCAAAATCCAATTTCTTGGCAACCTAGCATATATTTACAAGGGTTGCAGCATCCCAGGGTCATCTGATCACCTTTTATGACCTTCCCAGGGAGTTTCTGACAAGCAGTCAATAGGGGAAGCCAAATTTGGTTAATGACCATGCAACAAAGGTAATAAAATTGGAAGGGACTTCTTTAACGACCACATCTCTTAGCCATGGAAATCCAGGTCCCAACTGTGGTTATAAGCTGATGATTACCGGTAAGTATGTCCTGAAGCATGCGTGCCTACCTTAAATTATGAGAAAAATATAGGTGTAGCCAGGCCCACTTAACAGTATTGTCCCTGCCTAAAAGAGCTGCTTTTTATACTCCCCACCCCACCCACCGGGCAGCCTTTTTTTAAACCAGTGGCTACAAATTGGGTTGGATTTCTATTTTATCATCTAAAAGACCATCATTTGGGGATAATAGAGTCCGATCCATCTGGAAGCTTCCTGGTTGAGGAAGTCTGCAGGCAAGCCAGCCAGAGTTCTTTTAACCTGGCAGAGTGACGCCAAGAAAGCCCACCCTGGCCCTTCCCTCCTCCTCTGGGCTCAGCTGCTTCCATCACAACTCGGCAGAGGAATGCACACAATGAAGCAATCAAGCGCCAAGCTGGAGGAATGCTAGCAGTACATCATTCGTCCTGACTTAAGTAACTTTAATTGCTCTGGGCTGGTTTTTGGCGTTCTTTTCTCCCTAGCCGCTGCCCCCCCCCCCCGCAAATCACCCATTTTTTTGTGGTTGTTTTTTTTTTTTTTTACTCCGGGCCTGTGGGCTTCTCATCCTCCTAGCCTAATGAGCAAAGACATTTCAGAAGCCTTGCTGAGGATCTAAGCAAATTCCCAAAACCTTCCAGGCTCCAGAAGGTAGAAAACAAAACAAAACGGATGGCTGGGGTGAGAGGCTGAGGCCCCCAACATTTTCCACATTATCCAGGCAAATACCTCCTTTCATGCCACTCTCTCTTTGCAGATGTATTTTGTAATATTTATAACCTATTCCAAACCTCTGGGGTGGCCTTGTGGTTGCAGCCGTAGCTTTCCAGCACTGGGGTCTTTCATTTTTATTGTTGCCTGGGTGTGTGTGTCTGTGTGTGTGTGTGTGTGTGTGTGTGTGTTCTTGCTCCCCCTTCCCTGGGCAGGGTTTCTCCTCCTCTCTTCATTTGCAAGGGCCTCAGGGGAAGGCTGAGGTGGGGAGGGGGTGGCGGGAGAGGGCGGGGAGCGCGGCCTCCATTCAGCCTTTAAGCCAATTGGTGACCACAGCACAATTAGATTACCTAATGCTTTAATTGACTTATATGGCATTTGTCCTTCCACTTTGAAAATCAAACTTACACAAGAGGATTTAAATGGCAGGTTTCACCGGGTTTTCATTCAGCATCCTGCCTGCCTTTGCTCACTATTATATTAAATGGCACAAGGAGGCAGGGTCCACGGAGGGGCATTCTTGCCACAAATACCTCTGTTGCCGAGTCCCATCCATAACCCCTCCCCCCCAGCCAAATAAATAAATAAAGGAATGATAGGGAATTAAAAGAAGGCCTCCGCAGGGAGAGCTTTGGAAAGAGGGAGACAAAAGAAAGGGAAACCCTCCCAGGAAACCCTCCCTTTAAATACTCCAAGGAAGCTCTATGTGGGGTGGGGTGTTTTTGGGGAGGGGGAAGGAGAGAATGATGTCACTTGCTGAAGTAGCAGCAGAGACTTCTGCCCTGCATTAACAGCAGCGGTAAATTATTGAAGGAAAGGGCATCTCAGGGGTATCAGGAAAAATGTGGTGGTTATTCTAACTCAGTAAAAGGAACCCAGCATAAGATGCTTTACTTCGTGGTGGCTATGGCCCAAGTATTAATGAGTTCACTCTGGGACTGGAAAATTCAAATAATTAAAATTTACTGCACACAGCTTGGCAAGTGGGTCCCCATGTAAATTGAATAAAGAATACAAGAAAAAAATAAGCTTCAGAATGATTAAAAATATTAACGTTTGGCTTTTTAATGACTGAAAATGTGTTTTTCAGAAATCAAGTCTCCTTCCTTCCTTCCTTCCTTCCTTCCTTCCTTCCTTCCTTCCTTCCTTCCTTCCCTCCCTCCCTCCCTCCCTCGTTCTGGTACAGTTATTTGGCATAAGCAAGGCAGCAAGTAGCTTTCTTTTGCTAAATTCAAAGAATGAGATGAGGTAATTGCAGTGGTGGGTTCCTGATGGTTTGGACCAGTTCGGCGGAACCGGTAGTGGTATGGCAGCCTGGGTCGCTGGAACCGGCAGTGACCCAGGCCTGCCACACCCGAGAACAGGTTCCCTGGTCTCTTCTGCCGGTTCTGAATCTTTCTGTGCATGCGTAGAACAGTTTTAAGTCAACTGCGCATGTGCAGCACCACATGTGCAAAACACCCTCCCAGCGAACCAGTAGTAAACCTGTTAGGAACCCACCACTGGGTAACTGACCTTAAAAAGAAGAAACTGCTCCCTTTTCTGGCTTTTCCCCAAAAAATGTGCGAAGGAAGGAAGGAAGGAAGGAAGGAAGGAAGTAAGGAAGGAAGGAAGGAATATCTAAAGCTCATTTTTAAAATAATCTTTATTCAGTGTATATTCAGTGGTGGGATATGACCGGTGCCCCCCATTATAGGCGTACCAGACCACCAGGTACCATTTCGGTATGGTGCTCCGAAGGGCCCAAACCAAGTACTGAGTACATATGCATGCTTATACTTTTCAGAGGTCCGATATTGTTCTATGTACAATCCTTGTTTTACTGATTGCATGTAATATTCTAATTTTCTGAGATGGTGGATTTGGGGTTTTTATGAGCTGTACGCCATAATCATCACAATTATGACAAATCACGGCTTGAACTATCTTGCTTTTCATGTAATGAGTCTTATCTCATATATTAGTTTCACCTTTTAAGTTGCATTACTGAAGTAAATGAACTTTTGCATGATATTCTAATTTTCCGAGTTTCACCTGTATTTTGTTTGTGCATAAACTAAAGTCACATTAAAAAAAAAAACCAATACTACTTACAATGGATAAATTATAAAATCGGGAATATTTTCTGTATTGCCAAACTGAATTATGCTCCCAGAGTGACATAGGCAAAATTCCTTTTCTCACTGTCCTTCACATTTCAGGACTCTTCACTTTGTTTGTTTAGCTGGGGAGCTCTTTTGCTTTTTCTGTTAAACAATTGCAATGTATTTCACCTAGAGATCTATTGCAATCTCCTTCCATCCACCTCTGCATCTAGCTAAATTTTACCCTAAAGCTTTGAGGCCACAGAGAACACAAGCATAAATTATGCAGATGATATTTTCCCTATACCTATTAGGCTGTCAAACAACTGATGATTCCTAGAATGATTACCTCAGCACTTTACCAAATGATGTGGGGAGGAGGGGAGATCATGGAGAAAACACGAGAGATACCGAAGGAAAATAAATAGATATGAAAAAGAAGATTGGTTGGGAAGAAAACAGATCTTTTGTGTTTTGTGCTGCCACTGTCCAAATATTGCATGAACAATTTGTTAACAAGCTACAGCTATTTTCTTCTTATAAGACATTATGAAGAAAAACACAAATTAAACCATTCTAAAATGGTGAAATGGAATAGTCTCTAGACTAACTGAGAGATACCTGGTATTTATGCCCATCCAAATGATCTAAAAACAACATCACATATATATCTTTCCCACAATAAATGTCTAAGTTAATTTTTAACAATTACACTCTACTTTCATTTATTTGATGTTGTTTTTTTAAAAGCTTTTGAGGCTTTGATTTTAGTTTGCTGGAAATTCAGTGCGTGAAATTTCTTGACAGCTCATAGAATTAAATGAAAGACTGTATGTGAATCAAATAAATACATCCTAACTTCAGCAAGAGCATCTATTACAATACAATTTAAATAACCCCCCAAAGCATTATTTTTTGTTGTATGATTTGTAAATTTTAAGATTTCAAGAGACAACAGTACATAAAATAATTATTTTTAAAAATCAGTTATGGTAGGAACATAGTCTCCAGTGGAAGTGTGTGGCATAAGTGTTTTGCAAAATTATAATTGACTTTGGGTTTTATTTGGTATATTGCCAAACAATAATGCCTTGTGGGTTTAACAAAATGTAGTTCAGTTGCACTCTCAGCTGCAAAGGATTCCATAGAAAAATTCTAATTCCCAAAACAGAGGCCTTAAACCAAGAAAAGATTAATTGTGGCCAGTTCCATTGAAAGTACCGCAAAATTTATATTTAACTTTTTGATGGCTTTAGTAAGAACCAACCATGAGAATTTCATTTAAATGGATTAAGGCCTGATTATCCAGTTTTTCTAAATAAATTCTAGAGTGTCTAAGTCCGATCTTGAAAAATAGAATTACAATACTAAAAATATTAAGGAAGAAAGAAATTACGACATCTAACAAACTGAATCCTGCTTGTGCACATTCCACCCAGTTAAAATCCTAAATTCCAAAACCCCTGAGCAGTTTGTTGGGATGAAAAATGTCAATGAGGTCAAGACAAAAATTGATTTCAATTAAATACAATGCTTAGTGCAATGATGGCGAACCTATGGCACGTGGAGCCATTTGTCAGGGCATGCGAGGCGCTGCCCTGTCAGCTGGCCAGCTGAGTTCACCCTTTTTTAAAACCATTTTTCGCCCTCCCCAGGCTCCAGAGGCTTTATAGGAGCCTGGGGAGGGCGAAAAGAGCCTCCCCCGCCCCCTCAGGAGGCTCTCCAGAAGGTTCATGAGCTTCCCTGATGCCTTCGGAGCGCTCAAAACGACCCTCCGAGCAAACCGGAAGTCACTTTTGAGTGCTCCGAAGGCGTCAGGGACCATCCGGAGGCTTCCCTGATGCCTCTGGAGGCTGTTCGGGGGGGGGGGGGCTGTTTTCCCTCTCCCCAGGCTCCTATAAAGCCTCTGGAGCCTGGGGAGGGTGAAAAAAGCATGTAAAAATGGGGGGTCGCGCCTGTAGTGCGCGCATGGGCACTAGGGCATCGCGCATTGCATTATGGGTGTGGCACACTTGCACACAACCCCCCTGCGCTCCCATTTATGGCACGTGAGCCAAAAAAGATTCGCCATCGCTGGCTTAGTGAATCGAATTATTACGCAACATATTTCACAATTTTCTCCTTTTGCTTCAATTTCATGAGAGTTTTGGAAGGGCTCTGCAGCAAAGCTGTCTGAGATGAGCGGTTCAAAATGCTCGAGGCAGACATTGATTAGGTGATTAGGGGACTGGAGATTAAAACATATGAAGAACGGTTGCAGGAACTGGGTATGTCTAGTTTAATGAAAGGAAGGACTAGGGGAGACATGATAGCAGTATTTCCAATATCTCAGGGGTTGCCACAAAGAAGAGGGAGTCAAGCTATTCTCCAAGGCACCTGAGGGTAGAACAAGAAGCAATGGGTGGAAACTAATCAAGGAGAGAAGCAACTTAGAACTGAGGAGAAATTTCCTGACAGAACAATTTATCAGTGGAACAACTTGCCTCCAGAAGTTGTGAATGCCCCAACACTGGAAGTCTTTAAGAAGATTTTGGATAACCATTTGTCTGGAAATAGGGTTTCCTGCCTAGGCAGGGGGTTGGACTAGAAGACCTCCAAGGTCCCTTCCAACTCTGCTATTGTATTGTATTGTATTGCACTGCACTGCATTGTGAGGAAAGGATTGAAACCACTACCCTTTTTACATCCATCATAAAATGCATATGAAAGAGGGGAGGCTTTAGTTGCACAGCAAAGGCCACAATCTTGATTTGTTCAATTCTCTTTTACTGCAAAGGCCCTACTCCAGGGGCTATGGCTAAGGATTTGGGGACTGCTATTGTACCCTCAGAGCTTAAGTTATTTAAATGGAGAAATTACTTAATAACCCAGTGTTTCTCAACCTTGGCAACTTTAAGATGTATGGACGTTAACTCCTAGAATTCCCCAGACAGCAATGAATATTAAAGCCGAATTCAATCTTATGGACATTGTCAGAGAATGCATCCCACTGAACGCCATATCCACACGCACAGAAATGAGCAGGACTTTTGAAAAAAATCTCCCCTAAAAAGCAAATTTAGGTCAAGCATTTAAGTAATGAAGAGAATAATCAAAGCAGGAACTCAAATATCTAACAGTGAGAGTTGTTAATATATTTAAACAGTGAGAGTTATTAACCAAGGTCCTTGCAGGGTAAATTCTGAATCATCTGCACTGTTCCAAATTCAGCATAGCTTATTGCTTTGCTTTTAGATTAAACACAAATCTTTGGAGCTGATTTTCGATTTACCCATAGGATCTTTGCTAGATAGTCAGGCTATAAACGGTATCTGGCTCTCCATTAAATTAAATTTTAGGAAAGGAAGGCCTATTGCAAAGTAAGGAGAAACTACCAAGCTGTATTTATGGTGGATAAATGCTAGGGACAAAAGGCAACATATCTAAACCAATCTCTTACCTTTCGTTTTAAAAAAGGAAAAGAAGAAAAGAAATGGGGGTAGGGGGTGGGGGGGAGGAAGAGAGAGAGAGAGAGAGAGAGAGAAGTTGTCAGGCATTTGAAATGGAACGTGAAAGCATTCCCAAAGAAGGCAGATGTTTCAATGCGCTCCCTTGGCAGTGTGAGAAAATTACTGTCCAGTGACCAAATAGCCTGTCAGTTTCCCACCCTCTCGGCTGGCCCATTATCTAAAGCCCAAAACAAAAGGAAGGAGGGGGGGCAACTGAGGAGAGAATCCCATTGTCCCCTTGCACTCTAATTATGGAAATCTGGTTAATCTATTCAGGAGCAACTATGGACTGGACTGGGTTTGCTGCCGGGGAGTGGTGATGGTGGTGGAGGCTTTTTTGGCCAACGCTTGCAGAAAAGGTTTCCAACTATTCAGAGTTTTAAGCAGATGCCCTCTCCCCCAGCCCATACCCCTGCTGTTCCCCAGATCCTGGCTGTATCTTCTTCCACAGTAAAAAAAAAACAAACCCACAATCTTTTCTCTTGTTCCCCCTACCACCTTTCAAAAAACAAGGCCTGGCGATCAATTCCTAACCGAGTCATCAGCTGCCTTTAACATCCTCTGATGTCAACAGTCAGCCATTATGGATACAGCCACCCACCCACCCCAGGACCGCTGTATTCTGCAGGCAACCCACATTCTGCAGTTCACAGGCACCACACAGGCATGTGTGACCATTGTCCCCCTTAAATCTGTGTGCATAAATGTTATAAGATGCTCTTGCACCGTGCTCTGGAGGAAGAGACACACAGGAAGATCAGCATGCGCGCGTACAACAGACACACTCATGGAATGAGGAAGGCACCCCAGGAAGTCAGATGTGCCTAGCAGTGGGGGTGGGGATACAAAATGTTGCTACGCATAGACTCTTCTGCTGCTCGGCTGCTTAACAATAGGGACATCTCGCTTACAGTTAGGAGACTAGCTTATCTTCCTAACAGCATGCTGGGCTAAGGCTCCCCAGAACTACCACTGACAAGGAAAAAGGAAAAGCTGTACAAATGCATGAAATCCTTAGCTTGTTTATCTGACATCCCCTTTAGTTCAGTATAAAGCATGTGCTTTTATTTATTGCTGTTAATGGGCTAAAAATGCTCCTCTTCATAGCCTTAATGTTATCTTTCGTGTCCATGCTTTAAAAAAAAAAAAGAATGAATACTTTTTTCTCGTTAAGTGATATCTGCTTCTTTGTACATGGCGTACAACATATATGTGTTATTTTTTATTTTAGTGCCAACTGAAGACCCCTAAGCCTCTTCGTTTATGTTCCAATGTGAAACCCCTCCAGCAATCAACTTTAAAACTCTGAGATTAGAAGTGGATAATAGCTTTATTTATTTCACAGATTGGTTTACCATTTAATCTATTAGAAGATTAACACCACACACGATATGGAAATGGAAACACTAATATTACAGTAGTTAAAGTCAAGATTCCTTTAATCCAAGAAAACTTATTCCATGATAAACTGTAACCTAAGTAGTATAATAAACTCAGCCATATGCCATATTCTGTAATGACTGGTGCCCCTTTCTTCCTTTCTGGGCTTGTTTCTTTTGGGTCATAATTGCTCCTTTGTCTTGTGCTGTTTTTATGGTGTTATTTTTCTATTGTTCTTTGTCTTTAGATGTTTTAACAAATTGTAAGCTGCCCAGAGTCACTGGGAGCTGGGTGGCACATATATTTATTAATACATTATTATAGTTGGTCATACAGTCAGCCAGATGTTTAGACTACACTTGGCATTTTTATCCACCTATTGCATCCTTTCCAAAGACCAGGGATAAGCAGATCTTGTTGTGTGATGGTGTTAAAAGATATAGATGCAGGATGTAAACTGTTCCAAGTAAAGCTGCTGTCAGCCTCTGTTTCGCTATTTGCTTTCGGCTGCCATTGAAACGGGGAGGGGGGAGGGCTGGTATTTGGGAAGGGAAGCTTTAGCACAGGAGAGATTGTAAAAAGGGAGTTTTGGTCTCACCATCTACTGCACCTGCTGGTGATTGGTGCTTGGTGCTTGGTGCTTGGTGTCGGTCAAGGCCAACCGTCCTGCATACCAACCTGATGATGCTTCTTGAAGATGGAACTCACATGATACCTAAGGGATTTACAGATTGGAGAGTGGGATGAGGGTTACCAAGGGGGGGGGGGGGTTGATCACATATTGATATGTATGATTTCATGTGTTTTTGCCTCAGATCTTGCTTTGCTTAGCTGCTATCTTTTCATGACCAGTAAAAGTACTCTTAATTCTGCAAAATGGAGTTAAGTGGTTTCTTTCTTGGTTGGTGGGTTGGGAGGCCGGCTTGACAGCTGCCTTTTGCAATTGGCCAATGGTGAGATTCTCAATGCCAGTGGTGTTGAAGTGATGCTTCAGATGTTGCATGTCTGTTGGTATGGATTATTCAGAATACCAAGATTAATTAATTAATCTATTAGGTATGTTTGCCACCCATCTCACCAAGATAATGAGTCTTAAATTCTAAACAGCATGAACTCATCAGTTCTTTTATCCAACTGTCCAATAAGAGGCAACATAAAAAGCAGTCAATGCAAGCCCTCCCCCCAACTCTCCAAAAGTGAGTGGTGGCTAGAGGGGGAGATGAAAAACAGCCAAGGAACTTTCACTCTCTTGTGTTTGTTGAACCTCTGTCAGGAAGTGGAGAAGCTGGCCTGAGCCCAGGAGCTGCCTGGGAGAATACCCTAGAAACCCCGCAGAGCTGCAGAGCTCTTTTTCAATTCCAGACAGATCACAGCTGAGCTGGAAATAAGTGACAATGTTCCCAAACACGGACCATAGCAGGAGATCATGCAAGGATGAAGTTGAATCCAGACCTCATCTACAAATGCCCAGTGTGGAAAGTTTTATCTCTTATTGCCTGCTGTACCAAAAGGCACCATATGGGAGCAAAAAAACAGAGTCTATCTAGTAGATCCCTGCATGATCAGCAACAGAAGAGCAAAAACTTTGACAACAGCACTAATAAGATTTTGGCACACTTTTAGAAAAAGGTCAGCCATCACTGCACTAGACCCTGCACTAAGTTTAGCATTCAAGCCTTTTTAAAAAATACATGAAATGATTGGGTCTATTTACTAGCTCTTATAGACAATTCAGCATATGAAAACTTAGTATGAAAAGTTGGGTTCTACAAAGTTCACTATATTCTCATCACAATTATTCTAAGACCTTTGTCACAGATAAGCAGACTGAAATAGTCACAATTTATGTTGTTTCTTATGTTTCCCCTAAAGCTTCTGTTAAGAGACATGGGATATCATGTCAATTTTCATCCAGCTTAATAATTCATAGATTGCTATCCACAAATGATACGTATTCTTGTATATACTTTTCAGATTATACAGAGGAAAGGCAATCAAGTAATGAAGAGAAACATTTCAACAAGCTCATCAGACTTTTTTTTTTGAACGCTTGTCTGGACATTAATTCTGAATCAGCAGCAGAAAACATCTGCTTGTATTTGAAATAAATAGCCAACTTCGCAATACTCCTGTCTGAAGCACCAAGTCACTGTTTTTCAGTTCTAGGTTAAAATATCCCACAATGCAAATCTCCATGTTATCTGTATCTGGATAAAAAATCATCAGTGTCGTTTTAGGAATGTGACAGTCCATTTTTCTTTGGGTATGCCCTATGAAATATCAACAGGATTGGGGCTATTGGGATCTGAGGAGAAACCTCATTCCAGAGGGCAGATGTTGCTACAGAGAAGGTGCATTTCTGGTCATTATTTAACCAAAGAAACCCAGAGTATGCCAATTTTAACAGACTGAATCAGCCAGGCAGATAGTCCCTCAAAAAGCGAGGCCTTAGCCATGTATGCTACCTAGAGATCTTTCCATGTTTATAGCAAATAGGTATATTAGAATTCTATCCAATATATTTGATATCAAGGTTGTCTACTTGACATTTTAAAGGGGTGGTGTGTTCATTTTTAATTTAAAAAAAAACAACAGAGGCAGTTCAAACGTAAGCCTTAGCCACATACTTTAAGTCAGATTTCAAGAATTCTATGGGTTAAACTATGAATCTTCAGAAAGTTCACTGAGATAGTATTATAACTGGAAGAGATGTCAAGTAGCATGTTGGGATTTAACAATGAACCTTTCTCGGTTTCAGCAATAACTTTTCCATCAAGTAAATGCGCAAGTCTGCTTTCTTTATTTGTACTTGTCTTCATAAAAGCACCCCTTGTCATGGGTTTTCATCCTTTGCCCTAACTCATCCCTGGAGCAAGGCTTATTGAGTTTCAAGACCAGTGACTAATCTTGCTTGGTGAGAAACTTGCAGGTCAAGAGACAGTGTGTGTGTGTGTGTGTGTGTGTGTGTGTGTGTGTGTGTGTGTCTGTCTGTCTGTCTGTCTGTCTGTCTGTCTGTCTGTCTGTCTATCTATCTATCTATCTATCTATCTATCTATCATCTATCACCCTACCTACCTACCTACCTACCTACCTACCTCTCTCTCTATCTCTCTATCTCTATCTCTCTATCTATCTCTCTATCTATCATCTATCCACCTATCCATCTATCCATCCATCCATCCATCCATCCATCCATCCATCCATCCATCCATCCATCCATCTATCATCTATCTATCTATCTATCTATCTATCTATCTATCTATCTATCTATCTATCATCATCTATCGTATCTAGCAACCATCTCACAGCCACAATGACTTTGCTCCTTTTATATGCCATTTCAGTTAGCTGGCAGCCAAGTTTATGCCCTTCAGGAGGAAGGTTTGGTTCTTCTGTCCTGGAGAGGCTTCCAGAGATCTATCTGAGGGGCTTCTCCATATACCATATTTTTCGGAGTATAAGACGCACCAAGATTTTGAAGATGCAAATTAAAAAAAAAAAAGTTTTTGCACTCTGTAGACCTCCCCAAAACGGCCTGTTTTTCGTCAAAAAAAGGGCATGCATAGCCTTTAGAAGGCTTGTAGAGTGTTCCTGAGGCGGGGTGGGGGGAATGGCAAAAACGAGCAAAAAATGGCCCATTTTTCATGGAAACAGGCCTGTTTTTGTCAAAAAAAGGGCATGAATAGCCGTTCGGAGGCTTATAGAGTGCTCCTGAGGGCGGGGGAGGGGAGGGAAACAAGCAAAAAACGGCCCATTTTTTGCTCGTTTTTGCTCTCCCCAGGCCCCAGGAGCACTCTGGAAGCCTCCTAAAGGCTATGCACAGCCATTTTTGCAAAGGGGGCGGGGTTTCAGGAGGCCAAAATGCTGTATTCAGTGTATAAGATGCACCCAGATTTTCACCCTCTTTTTTGTGGGATAAAGGTGTGTCTCATACTCTGAGAAATGCATAAGTTCTGCTTAGAGACAAGAAACTTTAAAAATAGAGAGCAGCAAAGGACATTAGAGCTATTCATAACGATTCAACATGTCCAAGATTACCTTGTTGCAATTTTTCCTTCTGCGAGATGTGTTGCATTTCTGTATTTTATACATCTGAATATGCATTCCTATATTTATATAGATGGTTGTAAAAAAAAAGAAAGAAATTGCTGCCCTCTTCATTCTCCCATTTTTCCCAGGTAGTCCTCTATTTACAGCCATTCATTTAGTGATCATTCAAAGTTACAACAGCACTAAAAAAGTCACTTATGATAAGTCCTCATACTTAAGACCATCACAGCAAGATTACATGATTAAAATTCAAGCACTTGGCAATCAACATTTGATGGTTGCAATGTCCTGGGGTCATGTGATTGGCATTTGAGACTCTCCCAGCTGGCAAAGTCAATGGATGAAATCAGATTCCTTTATTGACAGTGTGATTCACTTAACAACTGCAGTAAGCCACTTAACAACTATGGCAAAAAAGTTTGTAAAATCGGGCATGACTCACTTAATAACAATGTTGTCTAGCAATGGAAATTCTAGTCCCAATTGTGGTCACAAGTTGTGAGCTACCTGTATTTAAGTAGCCACTCTGCTTTCAGCTGCCAATCTCTTTTTCACCTATTTAATCACACAGCCTTGTTTGAAATAATGAACAGCACAGCAAATAATATTTGAGGAACCTTTGGGCATAAAGAATGCTTGCACTTTGAATTTAACCCTCGTCCCAGCCCTGATAAGAATTATATTACAGTACATCTAACATTGTTTTGATTTGTAAAAGTGGATGTATCTATATATTGCGTTCAAAACAAACCGACTGTTTTGAATGTGATATGTTTTGCATTCAAACAAGTTTGTCCTATTCTTATAGATAAAAGAATATCAGAAAGAAGAGCTGAGCACATCACGGACCATCCTAGATCTTAGAAAATCATCTTTCTGCTCTCAGAATGAAGACATTCTAGGAAGGAAAAAAAAATACTTGCCTTTCGAAGGAAATTTTCTCTACTTTTAGCGGTGCACTTATATTGTCCAAATACCAGCATAGGCAGCTGTAGACATGCCCTAAAATCCCCAGACTGTCCCTCCCCACCACCTCACCAGCTTGAACCAGGAACACACAAGGACATCCATGTATAGCCCCTTCAGTTCTTCCATCCCCCAGGCCATGGTGATTATTGCTGGGGAAGGAAGGCAATATTTTAAAATCAAAACCTCCCAAGGCTCATACGGTAGGAGTTGGAGGCGAAAAACAAACAAGCAATGCTTGCTTTGCCCAATTGGTGCACCGCACAATGCACATCTCGTGATCCTTGTTGACAAAAGGAAGGATGGTTTTGCAATCAAAGCAGGGTCAATGTACATATGCTAAAAGGATTGAGGCTAACTTCAATGGAGCCCATATTCCATGTCCACCCGCTGGAGCCACCCCTGCCTGGAATCAGATATCAACTCTTTTCTTTTTGTCTGTTTTGCTTCTGTGAGCCCTGTGGCTCTCTCATGTCCACTCCCTGTCCACTCATATAACAAGGGCACAGCAGCTGGGCACTTGAGTGACCAGTAGGCCATTTCCCATCTGTGCCGTTTTTGTATCTGTCCGGCAACTAAAAAAATTAATATGTATCCATTTATATGTGGCCAGCAGCTGAGCATTACCCATCTGTCAGCCTGACAGCAGATAATCTTGGCCAAACACAAGCAAGAGAGAGTGAGCAGGAGAAAGACGACGCTGAGCAAAATATTTGCCTTGCAGGGTCAACCTGGACACTCCCAATGTAGCATATAAAAAAAAAAAATTCACACTCCACATCAAACATTTACTTTGGCTTATCCCTTGGAGGAACTAAAATTGGCTAGATGCATGCATGACTAAGACATAAAGCATGGTTCACAAACGTCAAGGTCTAGGTTTGCAGATTGCATGGAACTAAAACTAAACAAACTGTACGGTAGCTCAGTCCGATAGTTTAGTTTATTTAATTTGATGTGTGAAACCCAGAAATCCAGTCAATGGTTCCTATTCGAGACCCTATACATTTTCTGGAAAAAAAATCTATAACTCTTAGGTTATAGATGTAGGCCATGGGAGGCAAATCAGCCAGCACATTCTTCCCATCTGCAAAAACTTCTGACAGCCAATGGAATCCAATGATGCTAACCGAAATAAACCTCTGTTCTAAAGTAAAATAGTTTATTTAAAAATGAATTTTTTTTCCTAACAAATCTTGGGGTAGGAGACACTGAATATGCTGCATCCAGATTGCATATTTTGTAAATGGTCATGAATTCAAGATTAACAGTCCCTGACAAGGCTGCATTGCCGGAGAATAGATGTGGCAGGACTCAGCATTCTTGATGTGTGTCTGTTTGTGTGTTCATGAAATCTCAAATTCTGAACTCCTACAAATCTAAGGGCAGTAGCCAACTGTGGCCACTTGGCATAGGGCAAGCATTTGGCATGAAATGAGAACCAGTCCTGACAGCAGCACATGATGAGAAAGCTAACTGTACTTCAGAGATGCTTGTCCATCATTGCTGACCTAAGAGACAATATGGACATGAAAGTAGGAACCCACGGAGGGAAAAGTGGGGATTGTACACTTTTCAAACAAGCACGAACAAAGGAAACAGTTACAATCCTGCTGTTATGAATCTGATCCCGCTGTCAAGTGTTCATTCTGAAAATTGCTGCATAAAACACCACATACCACTCCCCCGCCAATCCCTAGGGGGGGAAAAGCAACCCTTGTTCTTGGTGCTCTGAGTTGGATTGTTTTCTTGCGGATATTTCATTACCAAACTAGGCAACATCATCAGTGCTCTGATGATGTTGCCTAGTTTGGTAATGAAACGTCTACAAGAAAACAATCAAGGTTAGAGCATACCAGGAATTTCACAGTTCAACCCTGAGCTACAAATATTCTCTTCCTTAAAAACAAAACAAAAACAAAATGTAGAAACCCTGCTGCGTCTTTTGCATGTAAATTCTATCTTATTTTTTCATAGAGAAAAGCAAATTGCTTCATTCTTCAGACTGGCTGGAAATCACTAGCTGAAATGGAAAGAGAATTTTTACCAAGGACACATAAGGGAAGGTTGATAAATTAGTCATGGAACTCTTTTCACTGAAGGGACAAATGCAGAAAGAAGACATTTTCAGCTTGCAATATATCTAGAAACATAACAATATATCTAAAGTAGAATAACAGAGATCATTTTGTGAGAATGCACTTCAAAATTTGAAAATACATTGGGGCAATTCTTGTAAAATGGCCGCTAGGGGGGGATACCTATTGACAAAATGGCTGCTTCAAAAGCTGTAATATTGGTTTACCACACTCATAGTTGTCGTCGTCTTCTGTAATGTTCTTTTTCTGGACAGATTGACCCACTTTTGAACAAACATTTGGGTATATGTTGTATTTTTTGAGAAAAATTCCTGGACTCATTTGGGGCATAGAACAATGGTGAGTTTCCAATTTCTTTACTACTGGTTCGCTCATGCGCGCACGACACTTCTGCACATGCGCAGAAACATCTGGGCAGGTGGGCGGAAACTCCTGCTACCGCTACTACCGGTTTGCCCAATCTGGGCCGAACCAGGAGCAACCCACCTCTGGTAGAGAGACAGTAGGGGTGGGGAATGGGACCCCGGGAGAGGCTAGTTCTTTGTTTTGCACTTGTCAGCTTCCTTTAAAAAAAAAAAAATCCTGTTAAAAGGGAAAAGCAAGGAGCCTGGGCAGGATCCTAGGGTGGAATCTATAGGGAAACTGAAAGATGCCACATTGGGTGCTTAGATACATAGATTTAATCAATGCAAATTTAAGTAATGTTTAGTACAAGAACCAAACTTCATTTGTGTTATGAATAATCTCGAAGCAAACATCGTTTTCCTTCTGTCTTCTCTCTGCCATTATCCTATCTAACTGCAGGGATGGTCATACGTAATTAAGGAGACCCAACTCTTTCAAGTAGAGGCCAGGAACAGTTCAAAATGTTTATATAGGTGTTTGTGAAAGAGAAGGAGAAAAGGAAGTGGGGGGGGGGGAGAGAGAAAGAAAGCTACCTTAATTTTCATCCCAATTTGCCAGTTACACAATATATTTCACTGCAAAATGAGAGAGCACCATCACCACAGGACCTTCTCTTAATAGTACAATCTGTTCCTACCTACGCAGTGGTGGGATACAACCGGTACGCCCTGGTACGGGAGTACCAGTGCCTGCTGGGAGAACCAGGTACCGTTCCGGTACGGTGCTCCGGACCGCCCGTCCACTCTCCTTACCTCTATTTGAGCTGACTGGGGCATTTGCGCACGCGCAAGGAGGGTACGGCGCCTGCGTGACCCTCCGCCGAGCAGCTGGAGCGTCGTGGGTGGTGGGTGCGCATGCGCACGCTGTGTGCCTGCACGTGGTGGACGCCCAACCCCATTGCAGCTTACCAGTTGCAACGGGAGCCGGAACCCACCACTGTACCTACGTTTCATTCCCCATCACAGTTCCCAAGGAAACTTTCTATTACATGAGAGAGAGGACTATGATTTTTTTTCCAGCCTTAGAATACATGCTGCAGGGGGGCTCAGTCCAGTTTTGACCTGACGTTCAACACCTTAATCCCATAGATCTGTTGTCCTGTTGTTGTTTTTTATAAATGTCTATTTCTAAGGTCACTGTGGCCTAGCAGAGGGCTCTAGCAACTGCCATAAATATCAAAGCCTAGAAATAATAACCACATGAGGGCAGGGGGTGAAGGGACAGAGCCCCACAGACCAACTGGACAGGTTCCACAGGTCCAGTGCAGGCTACGTGCTGTCTATTAAAGTACATTGTGTTTCTCCACCCTCCTTATTCCTTTACAAGAAGGCAAGCGTTTTTAAGGAAGTGCACAAAACTCTGAAATCCCTGCTTGGAGGCTTTATCACAGTTGCCCTTCTGTGAGATCAGGATTGGCAGTGAAGCGGGCATACAATACTAGCCACTTCCTAGCAACAGATGGACAGAGAGAAATCTTCCTGTTTTCCTAATGTATATTTTTTTGGGCAGACAAAGTAATTCCCCAACACCTGCACAAGCTACTTCACTTGTGGAATCTACAGAATTTGCAGGGCAGATGAATTCACTGAAACTACTGAAACCACTGAAATTCATAGCAGTGGCACAGGTGAATACAATAAACCTTAATATTGTGCACCAAAATAAAATTTAGCTATGGCCATCATTAAGAATTGCCTGCACTGTATGTAGGCCCTAAAGCAGGGGTGTCCAAACTTGGGAACTTTAAGACTTGTGGACTTCAACTCCCAGAATTCCCCAGCCAGCATGGGGAATTCTGGGAGTTGAAGTCCACAAGTCTTAAAGTTCCCAAGTTTGGACACCCCTGCCCTAAAGCATCTACCAATGGAGGGAATTAAAGGAGGCAAGGTGGTAGACACAGCACTGAGATCCAAGCTCTACTCCTTTTGTGTATACATTGACAAAATACCAAGAAGGGCAAGAAGCAATGGGTGGAAACTAATCAAGGAGAGAACCAACCTAGAACTAAGGAGAAACTTCCTGACAGAACAATTGATCAGTGGAAAAACTTGCCTCCAGAAGTTGCAAATGCTCCAACACTGGAGGTTTTTAAGAAGATGTTGGATAAGCATTTGTCTGAAATGGTATAGGGTTTCCTGTCTAGGCAGAGGGTTGGACTAGAAGACCTCCAAGGTCCCTTCCAACTCTGCTATTCTATTCTATTCTATATATGATACTGTTCTTTGAGGTAATAGCAAATCTTAAAATCTGAAATGCTAAAGATGCCCAATCTGCATAAACATTGCATAAAGATTCCTCCCCCAGCAAATATCACATCTAGTGCGAAAAACATCTTATCAATCCTGTTTTAATGTGGGCAGGGGTTGAGGGTGAGAGGAGGCAGTGTTTGATAAATGGCTAGACCAGAGGGTTTAGCCTTCTGTTAGTATCTAAAATGAAATAGCAGCAAATCTATTTTTTTCTTCTACGCTAGCATTAATCTGAAATGAGTAAAAAACGTGTAGAAACTAAAAGAAGGGGGGGGGGGAGGAAATAAAACCCTAAAGTGCAAAAAAAGAAGAAAAGGTTTAGAAGAAAAATAGAATAAATGTTATAAACGAGTAGCTTCTGATTATTACAGCAGATGTTTTGAAAAGTCACTTTCAATTTGTAGCTAGGACCAAGAGCCTCTGGCTCCACCTAACTTCAAGACATCCAAAGAGGGAAATGTCAATATTTGTCCCTTTTGTTTCTTTCCCAAACCTTCACCTTTCGATAATCCATAGTTAATCTCAATTTTCATTTCCTTGTCAGATGTCAAGAATTAATTTCACACTTCAGCCATTCTGAATTTGGACTACGCTGTGGGATAGGAATGTTTCTCAGCTACAAGAGAAGAAAGCCTATTAAGAAGCAGGAACAGTTGTGTTGACTAGGAGGAATAGATATTTCTTATTACAAGCAATATCATACTAGGGCCGTGATGGCGAACCTATGGCATTCATGAGATTAGATAACCATTGCCTGAAATGGTATAGGGTTTCCTGCTAGGGGTAGGGGGTTGGACTAGAAAACCTCCAAGATCCCTTACAACTCGGTTATTCTGACATCGCATGCACGTACCAAAGAGTGGACATCCCCCACCTAGATATCCCAGAGTGGTTTACATCAGAGGTGGTATTCAGCAGGTTCTGACCAGTTCTGGAGAACCAGTAGCGGAAATTTTGAGTAGTTCAGAGAACCGGTAAATACCACCTCTGGCTGGCCCCGCCCCCATCTATTCTCTGCCTCCCGAGTCCCAACTGATTGGGGGGGAAATGGGGATTTTGCAGTAACCTTCCTCTGGAGTGGGGAAGGAATGGAGATTTTACAGTATCCTTCCCCTGCCACGCCCATCAAGTCACTCCCACTAAGCCACGCCATGTCCCACCAAGCCACGTCCACAGAACCGGTAGTAAAAAAAATTGAATCCCAGTACTGGTTTACATCCATGACGATAAGATGGCTTTTGAATACATTTCATTGGAGCATTCAAAATAAATAAAAAAATGAATTACAATCAGAAAAAATAATATGGAACAAAAAAAGAGGGAAAGGTCAAGCATCATTTCTTACAGTAAGTAGCTGAAAATTGTTGGGGTTAGGAAGATCCAAGAGAAATTTGTTTTTTATTAAAACTGATAGAAAAGCGTAATCCCATCCATAAGCACATGGAAGAAGATCCAAGTAGCACACAGGTTAGCTCTTTGAAACAACCTCAGCAGTCATTTCTGCTCTCAGGGCATATAATGACTCTGGGGGGGAAAAGTTAAAACCAATTTTTGGCTCTTTGCAAGACAGAATGTAACTAAGTGTAAATCCTGACATGCAGATAATCTGTGCCTTGGATGAAAGCTTAAAGCTTTGCCTGCCAAAGCTCAGATGACAAGCAGCTATTTAAAAAGCTAAAATGAAGGCTTTGGGAGGGAATCCCTGTCAAACAAGGGAACAGATCAAGGGGGAAGAGAAAAACCACCCCTGCAGCTCAGATTCCCACTTCTGTTTTATCAATGGATGCTGCACTTGGGAGATTCCACAGATCTATAAAGAGGAGAACTGCCTTTTTTCTGTTAGATAGATTCTGGCCAGGGTACAGCTCTCAAGATCTCCTTAGAAGGTACTTAAAAGCAAGAAAGAACACATACACATGCTGTTCAAAGCTTCTGGTTTTCATATTGTCCACCCCTTTACAGTTTATTTAGGATAGGTAGTACTTTCCATTTTATGGAGAATTTTCTTCTGCTAGAATCCTACCCTTCCCCAAGATGTCTCAGACACCTTCATTAATTTCAAAGCGACAGTTGTTCAGTGAAGAAACAAATCTGAAGATTGTTTCATGAAAGTAGAAGCAGATATGTCAAACATCTCTGAGCCAGAGGGGAAAAAATCCAATCCAACACAAACATGAATCTATTTTAGCGAGGTACACTAGCAAAACAAAAATCAAGCATCCCATACTAAATTTCCAAGATCTCCAAAGTTCAGAATGCGAACTGAAAATGAAATGGAAGGTAGCTGGCCAGTCTCATAGCCCACCCACTGCAGGGCTTTGCACTATTTAAAAAAAAAAGTACAGGTAGTCCTCGACTTACAGCCACAACTGAGACCAACATTTCTGTCGCTAAGTGAGTTATTTGTTAAGTGAGTTTTGTCCCATTTCACGACCTTTTTTGCCGCAGTTGTTAAGTGAATCACTACAACTGTTAAGTTAGGAACACAGTTGTTATGTGAATCTGGCTTCCCCATTGACTTTGATTGTCAAAAGCTCACAAAAGGGGGTCCCATGACCCCAAGACACTGCAAGGGTCATAAATATCCCAACTGCCAGAATTTTGATCCTGTGACCATAAGGGATGCTGCAACGGCCATAAGTATGAAAACCATAAGTCACTTTTTTTCAGGATGGCTGTAACTTCGAACAGTCACTAAAAGAACTGTTGTAAGTTGGGAAATACCTGTAATAGGAGCCATCTGTACAGAGGAGTAATAAAACCAGTAGATCTTTAGCTTGATCTGAGAAAGAAAACTTGTTTATTAAAAGCTTAACCAGTTTTCTCTAATAGCAGAAAAATAGTAAATCTGTTTCAGGATAACCAGTTTTCACATTCTTGCATATATATTTTTCCTATGTGCAAGTCTTTTAAAAAAAATTCCACACAGCCATGAAAACTTCCTTTAACTTCTCTCTGAAGAGGTATAGATTTACGAGATACAGGATTGCATTCTCATCTGGTATTTAGGTAACAAAGCTACGCTTGTGTTACCGCAGGACGCCAGGAAATTGTCCTATGCTTCTGAAAATAAGAATTTGAATTTTAGGAATTTCTCCAGGGGGAACATGTATAAAGGAAAATGTTGAAACATGGGCGTGTAGAATGCTTAGAAATAACCTCCCTTTGTAGACCAAATAAATGTTGAATTCATCCATGTCAACAAAATAAAATGGAAAACTCACAAAATGTATCCCAGGGAATAGGGGTCCTAGTCCTATGGATATCTTAAAACCTTGATTTAACTAGTCAATTGAAGGAAGGGATATTCCTTATTCCTGATTGTCTGTTAAATTGGAAAATACATCACTGCAGTGGCTTACATCACTTGCACAACAATGCCTTTATACAAATAACATACAGTACCACAAAAATGAGGTCCATTATGCCTAACTCCAGTGACCTAGGTCCCACTGTAGTTACAGTGGGATCCTATGAACAGCTACTTGAACGTGAGTCCTGTTGATTGTGGTATAATGGTAAAGGGGTACAGCTAGAACTATGGCGATTCTCATTCAAGCCAATCTCCAGCCAGTAGGGGGAAAAATCTCTGGGTGACTTTGGACCAGTCACTCTCTCTGAGGCCAGCCAACCTCACAGAACTGTGATGAGGATAAAAAGGAAGGGAGATGCCCATGCGAACCTGAGAAAAGGCAGAATATAAATCTAACCAACAAATAAATAAATAATGGGACTGGCACACAGATAAACAAGCACAAGACCACTTATCTCAGTTTGTGCTTTCACTGCAATGATGGCTGCAGGACAACCATAAAATGTATGCTGGGATGCAGCAGAGAAAGAGGCTGAAATAGCCTGGCTCGGTTTGAGAAGAAAAAGGCTACTTCGCTCAGTCCCTCCAACTCAGTGTAAGAAGGAAAAGAACGTGTGTCAAGCCGGCCTCCCTCAGCAACCAAGAAAGAAATCACTTAACTCCATTTTGCAGAATTAAGAGTACTTTTACTGGTTATGAAAAGATAGCAGCTAAGCAAAGCAAGATCTGAGGCAAAAGCGTGCGAAATCATACATATCAATATGTGACCAAACCCCCTTCCTCTGGTAACCCTCATCCCAGTGTCCAATCTGCAAATCCCTTAGGTGTCATGTGAGTTCCATCTTCAAGGAGCATCATCAGGTTGGTATGCAGGACGGTTGGCCTTGACCGACACCAAGCACCAATCACCAGCAGGTGCAGTAGATGGTGAGACCAAAACTCCCTTTTTACAATCTCTCCTGTGCTAAAGTTTCCCCTCCCAAATACCAGCTCTCCCCCCTCCCCGTTTCAATGGCAGCCGAAAGCAAATAGCGAAACAGAGGCTGACAACATGGCTTGGGGGCCAAATGTTGTTTTGAAGTACACAGGGATTGTTCCCTAATTCCCCAGTCACACCACTGAAAAGGCTGGCTGAGTAAAGCATGGGAATATTCCCCACTTGTCCATTAATAGGAGAGGGGGCGGTCTAGAAGCACAAATAAATTGAAATTGAAATTGAAATAGAACTTTATTGAGCAGGCTGGCTGGATAAAGCATGGAATTGACCTTTGCTTGGCTTCAAAGCATGGTTTGGTTTCAAGGCCACATTTTTCACTTGATCTCTTGTGGTAGAGGGTGGTTGGGTGAGATGTGGAGATGTTCTTTGCTTGAGGAACTGGAGGAACTAAAGTTGAGGAACTGAAGTTGGTGGGGCACTTGAATTATATTATAATGTTTTTCAAAATGAAAAGCTTATCCTATCCTAGTAAGATGGATTATATGAGGTGGGACCAATCCATGCTTGACAACTGGAGCTGTGGTAACCGGGAAAAAGGTTTGAATGCTTTGTTTTTATTTTTCTTCATCCCACTGCAAGGTTCAACGGTTGGGACCCATGTCAAGAGAGTTGAGTGGGTGTCCTTGGTGGTAATAATGATACCCCAGAATGCGCCATCTTTAAAAGGTCTCAACTACCTAAAATACCACCTACTAATACAGTGGCATGAAATAGAGGGAAGTATTCGGTTCTCACATGAACATTTTTTAAACAGACTAAATAACATTTGTACAACTCATCACAAGTGCAGACTAAAATGGTATTAACACAGCATGTTATGGTCCAATCCAGCTGCTTTTATGGACCTGAATTTTTGCATCAATCCATAGCCTTTCCTTTTCCCTTCCCTTTCACTTCCTTTCCTCCGTGTGAGTAAATACATCAAATAAAGACATGATGCAAGGAGCAATCAACTATCTGCAGGGCTATACCATGTCTTCCTATTATACAAATAATAACTAGCGTGGGTTTGTCAGTATTGATATTTCAAAATAAAGTTTTCCAAAAATGCAAAATGAAAGGCACACATTTTGATTCCTGCTCATTCAAAAGTGCGTTCCACAAGGCCATGACAGCTCAAACGGGATAAAATTGCAAATCCTGTAGATTGTTGGCTGTTTTCCAGCAAAACATCTATATGGCACTTATCTAGTTTAATATATTGTTAGCAGTCAATATATTGCACCAAAACCAAGCAATATGCCAAGCAAGCCACAGAGTCTTTCTTAAGCCTAGTCAATCTCTTTCCCTACTTGCAGAAGGAAAAGCATTCTTGTTTCCAAGAGGAAATAATGGAAAATACATGTAGTCAACGAAAAGCACCTCACAGCCTAAGAAAGAATAGAGAATATAATGCTTCCAGATCAATGAATCAAGAATACAGAGCATCTTTCAAAAGTACTGAAGAATGTTGGATGGGAGAGAGAGATGCAGTTAACCTTGTTGATGTGCAACAGAAAGAATGCTAAAGAATGAGAAAAATGCTAACTATCAAGAATTGCAGACCTCCCCACTATCAATTTAATGGATTTCCCATCGTGCCTGTCTGCCTATGAGTCTTAATCCAAAAGGACAGCATGGTTTATTTTAAAATCAGATGCCTGTATAACATTTGGCAGAAAGTAATCATGAGTTTTATAGTGAATAAGGAGCTATTTCCTGAGCTGAGCAACGATTCCGAATCAAATCTGTTTGCAACTTATTGTAGAAGCTGGAATTCCACCTGGAATTACTCAATAATTTCACATCTACCAGTAACATCTTTCTGCCATCAAAGCTAAAATACTGTCATTTTTAGACTAGAAGTTTTAAAAAATCCCAGTTAAAACTGATGTTAAGTTAAACAGATAGAATTATCTTCTGTAGAGCTGTGGTAATACTTGGAGAAACTTCTTAACCCTCCACAAGGATTTGCACACACAATAATAAATAAAATATATGACTTCCATTATTAAAAGTTGGTTTATTCATGCAAGTTATTATATTGGGGAGAGGGGGGGGCTGAAGAAACTTATGAAGTTAAACCACAAACACGTTTCTTCATAATTAGCTCATAGCTCGTTTTCTTATCCCAATACTTCTTGGTATTGTGGGATAACACAAACTTGCTGGGCCAACATAATTTCTTAATTTAGACTCCTTTGAGATTGGACTTAATAAAGGCCAAAACTCCTTCCATTTGAGCAAAGCTCCTTGAGAGGATGTCAATATGTTCATTTTCTTGATATCCAGCCAATGTGCTTTGCCACTTCCTTGTACCAGTCTGCTTTTTGATCATCTGGTCTAAGCTACAGCCCTGAGATTTGTGGTAGTTTTCCAATGCCATTTTCAACTCTGCTCAGCTTTGGAGTGGGGATATCAGCCGAAATCAGCTAGGAGGTGCCACCACAATGAGGGAATACCAGGATGCTGAATTCCCATTGCAACTGAAGCTGTTTTTCCTCTGTGAAATTTTGATTTTTTTTATTTAAAAAAGTCTACCACTATAAAGAGAACTCTCCTCAGTGTTCCTGGAACACTTGTGTCATTAAAGGTAAAGATTCCCTTTGCACATATGTGCTAGTCGTTCCCGACTCTAGGGGGGGGGTGCTCATCCCCGTTTAAAAGCCGAAGAGCCAGTGCTGTCCGAAGATGTCTCTGTGGTAATGTGGCCGGCATGACTAAACGCCGAAGGCGCACAAAACACTGTTACCTTCCCACCAAAGGTGGTCCCTATTTTTCTACTTGCATTTTTACATGCTTTCAAACTGCTAGGTTGGCAGAAGCTGGGACAAGTAACGGGAGCTCCGTTACGCGGCGCTAGGGATTTGAACCACCAAACTGCTGACCTTTCTGATCGACAAGCTAAGCATCTTAGCCACTGAGCCACCATGGCATCATCATCATTATTATTCTTTATTCATTAAACAGGAAACTCAGTCAACTGAACGTTCAAAAATGCATCACAAATACCATTGACTGGTGCTTATGTTTGATACAGGTTGCTTCCAGAGTTCTAGATATCAACCAGGTACCTTCTTAAAATATACGATGTTCCGAGTAGCGCAGTTTTTTGCAGTTCCGCTGGTGTTATTGCAGGAAGCTGCGATTTGTTGATGTATCTTATAAAATTCTTGGACATGGTGCCAAGTGCCCCGAGGACAATGGGTATCACTCTTACATGTTTCATCCATAATCACGTAGTTTCGATGGCCAGGTTGCAGTATTTCGTGATTTTTTTCTTCAACTCTGGCATCTCCTGGTACCACGATGTCAATAAATTGTATGCGACATCAATAAATATCATTATCATCATTATCATTATTATATTGTTATTAGGGAGAGTAAAAGACATTGATGAAGAAGGACACTGCAGCCACGTCAGATAGCATTCCTCTTTATAGCACCAGACGAATTGAAGTTAGGGTTGCTTATTGTCAATTTTCTGCTAAAGGGCAAATGTGGTGGGGGTTTGAGAGGGGCACAGGACAAAGGTGATGGGCAAGTCATCAGAATCACCTCGCTCCCATCACAAGCTTACTTTTAGATTAATAATTGCGTCCAAATCATTTAAAGTTTGACATATATTTTCAAGGTCCTGTCCTCTCCTTCAAGGACCCCGGAACAATAAGAAGATTCTTATCCAACTTATACAGTATATCAACAACACCATGATGCTATGATGGAGAAGCTTTCTGGGAAACAGTGGGATGAAAACTGTAACTGTACCTACCAAAGACTGTCCCACACCGACTGCCTCCAACATCCTTTAATTCAGGGCTCCCCAACCTTTGACTCTACGGTGGTAGTAGGGAAGAGCGTGGATGGTTCAGCACAAATGGAGCTTCGCGCACAAGCGTGTGCGCCTGCTGCTTGTGCAAATGGAGTTTTTCACACTCGCCCACCACTTGCATAGACCGGTTCCCAATGAGCTGAAGTCCAGTATTGGATCACAGCTGGGAGGGGGGGGGGGTTTGGGGAGCTCTGCTTTAGTTGACTGATTATTTCAACTTAACTTTACTCTTCCCTAAAAAGATCCGGCTAAAAAGAAAGGACTTTGCTTTATTTCTTTAGAGTTCAATGAGCAGCAAATGCAAATACAACTCCCAAAGCTGTGCATTGCATACCTTGGATGTGATGCAAGAGAAACCTGCCTCTCTTGCTTGCCTAATCAGTGGACTTCTGAATGCAAAGGCATCCTGAGGAAGACATCTTCTAGGGACGTCTAGAACCAGAGGTGGTATTCAGCAAGTTCTGACCAGTTCTGGAGGACCGGTAGTGGAAATTTTGAGTAGTTCAGAAAACCGGTAAATACCACCTCTGACTCGCCCTGCCCCATCTATTCTCTGCCTCCCGAGTCCCAGCTGATCAGGAGGGAATGGGGATTTTGCAGTATCCTTCCCCTGCCACACCCACCAAGCCATGCCACACCCACCAAGCCATGTCACACCCACCAAGCCATGCCACACCCACCAAGCCATGCCACACCCACCAAGCCATGCCCACAGAACCGGTAGTAAAAAAAATTGAATCCCACCACTGAACTTAACGCATAAGCATATTTATAACATGGGCATACATAGCTGGGCCCTAAGCAATTCAGGTCTTCTGCTGTGATTACAGCTTTGCAGTGTCTGATCCATGCCTGCAGCTCTCTTCTGAAATAGCTTTGTAAGTCATGACAAAATACGTATGCAATGGAAAAGAAATAAATGTGGATTTTACAGAAAGCAGAGTGGGGTGCCTCTAAAATGTATAGCTCTCTGAATCTTAAAAAGTGTTTCAGTGTGAACCTTTTAACACAAGATCCAAGTAGCTAGGCAAACTTTTTAAGTCATAATTACTACTGTCTTATTCAACAAATTTTACTGGTGACTCCAGTGGTGGGATTCAAATTTTTTTACTACCAATTCTGTGGGCATGGCTTGGTGGGCATGACTTGGTGGGCATGGCAGGGGAAGGATACTGTAAAATCTCCATCCCACCCCACTCCAGGGGAAGGATACTGCAAAATCCCCATTCCCTCCCGATCAGCTGGGACTCAGGAGGCAGAGAATAGATGGGGGCGTGGCCAGTCAACCAGTCAGACATGGTTTCTAAAGATTGTTAAGTGAATCTCTTCCCCTTTTCGACCTTTTGCTTATCAAAAGGTCAAAAAGGGGGTCACATGACCCCAGGACACTGCAGCCATCATAAATATGAGTCACTTGCCAAGCCTTTGAATTTTGATCACGTGACCATGGGGATGCTGAAATGATTGTGTGAAAATCGGTCATAAGTCACTTTTTTCAGTGCCGTTGTAACTTTCAACAGTCACTAAATGAACTGTTGTAAATCGAGGACTACCTGTACACACAGACACCCCACCCAGCCCCCCACAAATGATAGTTCAAAAGCCTGGAAGCACCCACCCAGAGAGGGATTTGATGAAAACAATATTTATAAAAGATATTTATTTAAACAAAATATTCTGAAATTGAAAACTGGAAAGTCATTAGGACGACTGTAAAAGTTGAAGTGAGCCCTTGTTTTTCCCCTGCCCCATAGCTGTCCTTCTTTGACCAGGGATGTCTACATGATCAGTGGTGGGATCCAAAAGTTTTTACTTTGTGGGCGTGGCAGGGGAAGGTTACTGCAAAATCCCCATTTCCTCCGGATCAGCTGGGACTTGGGAGGCAGAGAATAGATGGGGAGGGGGCCAGTCAGAGGTGGTATTTACCGGTTCTCTGAACTAATACTCAAAATTTCTGCTACCGGTTCTCCAGAACTGGTCAGAACCTGCTGAATACCAGCTCTGGGTGACTCCATATACTCTCTGTTCCTCACCAATAGAGTGAATACCGTATATCCTTCAGTCTAGCGTCTTTTAAAGCTCTTCACAACTTTCAGAACTCATGAGAGATCCCAATTCTTGGACTGTCGCTTTGCCCTTCTGATCAGAACAGGCAGGAACATTCCAGGACATTCCCAGCCATTCAGCCAATAGGAAGCTCAAAGCTTCACAATGAGAAGCAACTTGCTAAAAACATTGAAACGGGCTTCTCCTATGAAGTGTTTATACTCTCGAGTGAAAAAGATTTTTTTTTTCTAAAATAATTGACAACATTTAAAAACAAGGACATCTGGCAACTCTACCTCAGGGCATTGGCAACCCCTTTTGAAGAAAGGACAGATAATTTGGCGGACCCATCCTACCTGTAAAACCTGACTCACAGGCTGTGCTAGCTTTCAGTAAGAATTAACCTTTTCTCTCCTGACTCTAGATCGATGTGAAAGGAATACTTTTAGATCAATCTCACTGAAGCTATCAGTGACTCTGGGCCAAACTAAGAAAGTACAGTTTGGGCAGTGAGCAATATTTGTTTTGTGTCTTCTATCATCTCGCACAAGTCTTGTCTCGAGCTATTATTCTATTATGTACTTTTTGGTCCTGTATCACTGTTAACATTTGTAAATCATAAAACTAAAGTCTTCATCATGGGTTGCAGTCAAAAGCTTCTTTTTTTTTTAATTAAAAGCTACTCCCAAGATTTGGTCATGTTCCCCCAGTTGATTTCCAGCTCAGCACTACATGGTCTTCCATAAATAAAGGGATGCTAAATCATTATAACTACTAGATCCATTGCACTAATCCATAATGTGATGAGCTTGTTTCTGGACCAGGAGGCTGTAAGAAGCTAGGCATTGTGAATGTTAAACCATGGTTTATGGATTACATAATTATTTACATAAACATTATTTGGAAAAAAAATAAATGCAGAAATTTTCCATCTGGGTTTATTCAACAAGCTAGGATTAAAGCAAATAATGATTTAGTGCAGAACAAGTCAGAGGCCATCAAACCAAGCACTGGGTTACATTGGGCCACCCTTAGGCCAGGGGCCAGCAACCTCTGGCTCTGGAGCCTCATGTGGCTCTTTCATCCCTCTGCTATGGCTCCCTGTCACTGGTCAGTGCCAGTTTTGAGAGGAGCTTCCGGTTTGGGGCTGGGGGAAGCATGGTGCACCAGGAGGAGATTATGGCAAGGGGCAGGTTTTCCGGTGGGCTCCACGATTGACAGGGCTTTCGGTTAGGACAGGTGGCGGAAAAAGGATGCCGCGCTAGGAGGAGACTCTATGGTGGGGGAACCAGACTTCCAATCAGCTCCAGAATTGAACAGGGGGCTTCTGGTTAGGACCTTTGTGGCTCTTTGCTTAAGGTTGCCAACCCCTGGCTTAGCCAAAGCAGAATCTGTTTATCCAGATTTATTTCTGTTTATTCCTCGAGAGCACCTGTTCAAAAACCCCTTCCTTGCACAGTAGTGACAAGCCCCCACTCAATGCAACACCTGGAGGTATAGGATGTTCCTTGCTTTGTGAAAACCAGAAAAAATTAGTTCTGTAGCAGCCTTAGTGATTTTTCTGTGACTGTCATAAGTAGCTTTTTATTGTTAATGATATTGTTTTAATTGTATTGTCCATTGCTGTTTGCTGCCCAGAATCTGTACAGATTTAGGGAGGCCTACAAATATTGTTAAGCCAATCAATAGATTGAAAAAGGTAGTGTTCTCAGCCGGTGGAAACATACATTATTCCATGTTTTCATCCCATTAGACTGGAAATCCCAGCTTTCCAGTAATTGTTTCAAATCTGAAAATTCTCCAGAGGGCATGTTTAAATCTACCTATCACAGTTCTATGGTTTATGTAGATCCCCTCCACACCCATCCATTGCTAATGTGACAATGGGCCTTCTTCATTAAGCAGATGTCTCTTTTACACCCCACTGTGCACTCTCACAACTGATACGCTAGAAGAAGAAGAAGAAAACTCTGACACACCAAATTTCAGCTTGGAAAAAGGGGAAACAACAGAATTCCAACCAAGGAATCCAACCAAGGAAACCAATCAATACAGATCCTCCTGAAACATACAAATGACAAGCATTTGACCAGAATTCCCCAGGTGTGTCTGAGCCAGTCACTCTCTCTCACACACAACTATTTTATGGGACTATTGTGGGAATAAAATTACGGAAGACCACTCCCTCCATGAAGGGCACTGAGTTCTCAAGACAAAAGGCAAGATTTAAAAGCAACACAAAGTCAATCAACCATGGAAAATTGGGAAAACACAAAACCACAATGAATGACGGCATATAGCATTGCTCATAAAACAATCAAAGGCAAATCCCAATATTGAAATTTGTCTTCTCTCCAACTGCCTGGGTCTGCGTAAAATTCCAGCAGAAAGTCACAAATCAGATCAAATATCGACAGCCTACCTCCCAATAGGAATCGATAGTGAGGAAATTAACCCAGGAGTGTTCAAGTGGATCAAAGAAAGAATAACACCTCCGTAGATGTTCATGGGACTGAAATGAATTAACAACCACTGTGAGTATGAATGAAATGAATTAACAGCCACTGTGAGTACGTTCTCCAAGAAGCAAAGCTCTTTGTGCTCAGTGTCAACCAGAGGTCTTCAAACTTGGCAACTTTAAGACTTGAGGACTTGAACTCCCAGAATTCTCCAGCCAGCTGGCTGGAGAATTCTGGGAGTTGAAGTCCACAAGTCTTAAAGTTGCCAAGTTTGGGGACCCCTGGTGTAGACGCACGCGAACATGCACACACACACACACAAACAGCACAAGAGCTGGGCTTTAGAAAATTTCCTGCGTACTACATTGATTCTAATAGAGAAAGAAATAATACATTTTAGCACCAAACCTGAAATAATAAAGTCTGAAGGAGTTAAGAAAACAAAATTAAACAAAAAGGGGGCGTGTGGACACATATACAGTACTTGTGAAAAAGCTCCCAAACATTGAATGCACAACCATGTTCGGTATACATATATTCTCCAATAGGATATCTTCAAATACAAACAAATGTTGAAACACAGGTGGTACATGTGTTTGAAAAAAAGGAGGGAGGAAACAGCTGGAGTCAGAAATGGAAGCAGGTAATAATGTGGTTTATTTGATTTTGGCTTCAGTCATCATATTTTACACACCACAAGGTTACTGGCTAGTGTGAACTCAGCCACTAGTCCCTCTTCAACAAAACAGTTTAGCAAACCAGTTTACTATCATGTGGGAACCAAGCCGGAGGAAATCAATACACACTGAAGTAGATCCCAAGACCATTTTACTATATACTCCCCTAAAGAGATGATGTAAGGGGGTTCATAGAATACTATGCCAACTAAAGTAGTGGCATGTCCAAAGAAATGCTTTAAATGGTAACTTTGATGTTTTGTTTCAAGAAGGCTTAAAAAAACAACCTTCCCAAATTTGGTGCTATCCAGGGGTGTTGTTGGGACTACAATTTACATATATCACCATCAGTAAGTTTTTGGCAGGCTGAGAATCAGAAGATGTGGACCAGATAGCACTGGAGGGTGCCAAATTAAGGAACTGATGCAGGAAGCTTCATTATGCTGAAGCAAATTTCCCAAGCAGCTTTGAACTACAGCTGAGTGACAAGGTCTTCTACTCTCTTCTCCCCAGAGTGCAGATGAACAGAATTAATTCTTCACTTGCAGCCACAGACCAGCGGTGGTATTCACTTACCTTCCCTACCGGTCCACAAATGTGTGTGAGAGAGTGTGTGCACGCTTCAGTCACACGTGTTGCATCTGCACATGCACACTTCCTTTTGCGCATGCACAGTGCTCACGCATTATGTTGGGGGTGGGTGGGTGGAGCCTCCCACAGCTGCCGGTACCGGTTCGCCCGAACAGAACCAGCTGAATACCACCTCTGCCACAGACTAACCTTAGAAAAGTAAGAGCCGTGGCGGCGCAGTGATTCGAATGCAGTACTACAAGGCTAACTCACTGCTCACTCCAGGAGTTCGATTCGGAGTGGTTATCTCAGCCTTCCATCCTTCCAAGGTTGGTAAAATGAGGAGCCAGATTATTGGGGGCAATATGCTGGCTCGGTAAACTGCTTAGAGAGGGCTGTAAAAAGCACTATGAAGCGGTATATAAGTCTAAGTGCTATGGCTATCAGTCGCTTCTTCTCATCGGCTGGCTCTGTATGGATACTGGGGTGCAAAAGGGAAGAACCATGAAGCTTTGGCTGCTACCACCGTTGTTCATAAAGTGGGATGAAAAGGTCACTGCAGAACTCTTTCCGAGATTCAGCAGTTGAAGAGGTGGGAGAGAAGAGGTAGAGAGGCTCTAGAGTTAAGCTTGATGCTGTCCACGATGGTGGTGAGATGGGCATGTGTAATTTTCTTGGCAATAGGACAGAAGTTGTTTTCTGTCCTATTTCTCCTGAAGGTTCCTTTTTCCCCTTTTTCCTCTCTGAGAACAGTTACACCTCAGAAGAAAATGAGGCCTTTGCCTTAAGGAACTTACCAACTCAACTGACAGATCAAAGAGACTAGAGCTGTGGTGGCATAGTGGTTGGAGTGCAGTACTGCAGGCTACTTCTGCTGATCCACCGGCTGCCAGCAGCTTGGCAGATCGAATTTCACCAGGCTCAAGGTTGACTCAGCCTTCCATCCTTCGGAGGTGGATAAAATGAGGACCCAGAGTGTTGGGGGGGGGGGGGGCAATAGGCTGACTCTGGAAACTGTTTAGAGAGGGCTATAAAGCACTGTAAAGAGATATATAAGTCTAAGTGCCATTGCTAAGTGCTATTTCTGCTCCCTCTCACCACAGTCAACCAGATTTAGCTAAAATTGCCAAGAAAACACAGGAACTGAAGGCAGAAGAGAGTAGGCTACTGGCTGGATGATGCAACCTCTCACTTTTGGGTCAGTTCTAGATCTCTTTGGGGCAAGAACAGCTGATTTTGTAAACCCCTTAGAGAGGGCTGTATAGCACTGTGAAGCGGCATATGCCGTATTTTTCAGAGTATAAGAAAAAAAGAGGCTGAAAATCTGGGTGTGTCTTATACACTGAATATAGCATTTTTTGCCTCCCAAAACCCCACCCCCTGCACCACAATGGCTGTGCATAGCCTTTAGGAGGCTTTCAGAGTACTCTTGGGGGCTGGGGAGGGCAGAAATGAGTGAAAAACGGGCCATTTTTTTGCTCACTTTTGCCTTCTAGCCCCCAGGAGCACTCCTAAAGGCTATGCATCCCCCTTTTGGGGCCGATTTCACAAAAAAAGGGCCTTATCTTATTGCGCCGGCTGGAAGAGGTGGGTGTAGGGGGCACCGTTTTGCGGTGGTTCCGTTCCTACCTCTCCGACCGGACGCAGTGTGTGTTGGCAGGGGAGCAGAGGTCGACCCTGAGGCCACCCACCTGTGGGGTGCCGCAGGGTTCGGTCCTCTCGCCCCTCCTGTTCAACACATACATGAAGCCGCTGGGTGAGATCATCCGTGGTTTTGGGATTGGATACCATCTGTACGCTGATGACACGCAGCTGTACATTTCCACCCCAAACCACCCCAACGAGGCCGTCAAAATGATGTCCCGGTGTTTGGAAGCTGTCCGGGTCTGGATGGGGGACAACAGACTTAAACTCAACCCCTCCAAGACTGAGTGGCTGTGGCTACCGGCGCCCCGGTTCAACCAGTGGATGCCATCGCTGGCCATAGCGGGCGAATTACTGCCCCCCGTGGAACGGGCGCACAATTTGGGCGTCCTCCTTGATGCCCGGCTGTCGGTGGATGACCATGTGACAGCCGTGGCGAGGGGGGCGTTCCACCAGGTTCGCCTGGTGCGCCAATTGCGCCCCCTATTGGATCGGGACGCCCTACGCACAGTCACTCATGCGCTGGTGACGTCTCGCCTGGACTACTGCAATGCTCTCTACATGGGGCTCCCCTTGAGATGCACCCGAAGACTACAGCTGGTTCAGAATGCGGTCGCGCGGGCTATCATGGGAGGAACAAGATACTCCCATATAACACCACTCCTGCGCGAGCTGCACTGGCTACCTGTGGTTTTTCGGGTGCGTTTCAAGGTGTTGGTTACTATTTTTAAAGCGCTCCATGGCATGGGACCTAGTTACCTGCGGGATCGCATCTCACCTCACACATCTCTATGACCTATCCGCCAAGCAGTGCCAACGGGTGGCGCCTAGGAGTAGAGCCTTCTCTGTGATGGGCCCAACCCTCTGGAATGACCTCCCCTCCGATATTAGAACTATTAACGACCTCCGCTCCTTCCGACAGAAGCTTAAGACCCACCTGTTCCAATTAGCTGGCTTAGCCGATTTATAGCTCCATCTTTCACCTCCTGGCAAACATTTTATCGTGGAATTTTTAAGGGAATTTTAATCTTATTTGTATTTTAATTAAATATAGTACAGTATATTTTCTACCTCCTCCGTCTACGTTTATGTCTATGTTTATGTATATGTATTCTATTTTGATATGTATATGGTTTTTAATAATGACTGTACACCGCCCCGAGTCCTCTTTAGGAAAGGGCGCGGTTTAGAAATAAAAGTTTGATTGATTGATTGATTGATTGATTTTTTTGCTCATTCTTGGCCCACCCCCACCCCCCAGGAGCACTCTACAAGCCTCCTAAAGGCTATTCATGTCCTTTTTTTGGAAAAAAAAAAAACAATGGGCCCGTTTTTGCGAAAAACAGGCCGTTTTGGGAGGTGTGCAGAGTGCAAAAACTTTGTTTTTAAATTTGCCCCTTCAAAATCTTGGTGCGTCTTATACTCCAGTGCGTCTTATACTCTGAAAAATACACTAAGTCTAAGTGCTATTGCTAGTAACCCACAGTACAGAAGTTACAGAGAAGAGCAATGCATGCCGAGACATGGATGGTTCAAGAAGGGAGCCTAACGAAGGGCACATGGTCATCTGAAACAACAGGATTCTGCTCCTTTGGCATCCATGGTTAACTTGCATACAAGGGATATATGGAGAGGGCTACTGAGTTCTAGGAAGCATTAAGAAGCAAAAATGGGCTTCATCTATACAAGCACAGGCTGTCCAAAGAAAGTAGGTAAGCACTCACTGAGAGGACCATTGCACTCTGCAGCACATCTTTCCCTCTCTGCAATAGCAATTGAGAGGAAGAGACGTTGCAAAAGTCTGTTTGTCATCTTAGGACATCACAAACTGTTCCGGTTTTGCTACAGCATCACATTTGATCAAGGGAAAACAGCAGCAGCAGCAGCCTACAAATCAAAAGCTATGGGGACTATTACTGGTTTAATGGGAATGGACAGACAAGAGAAACATGCATGGGGAGAAACATGCAAAATGTTGAGTTTTGGAAGCTTATGCTGCAGTCAGATGATCTCAGAAGCATTGCAACCTTGCATGTGGAGACATAACATTTGAAACCACCATCTGTTTGAAAACTCTGTGAAGATGGTGTGTGTTTGTTTGTTGTAGGCCTTACTCGGCTTTGAAACAACCATCTGTGAGGGAAAAGCCGGGAATAATTGTGTTAAACTATCCTTATTTATTCATTGACATAAAGAAAGAACAATGTACTGGTATTTCTCTAATGATCTGGCCCAGGCACAATTTTGGCTCCTGAATCCTAAGCGTAACTGTTGATTTTACGAGCATGTGGTCTCCTTCTCATTCTGCTTCCATAAGTAACTACAATTAAGTTGATTGGGTTTTTTAGCCCTTCCCCCCTATAATTTCATAGGAGCTGGGATTTGTAGCTTCATTACAAAATCAATTCAATAGAATAGAATTGTTTATTGGCCAAGTGTGATTGGACACCCAAGGAATTTGGTGCATAGGCTCTCAGTGTACATAAAAAAAAAATAGAATACATCCATCAAGAATCATAAGCTACAGCACTTAGTGATAGTCATAGGTTTCTAATAGCAATACTAGGAAACAAACAAAACAATATAAATTTTAAAGATACAAGCCACGTGGTTATAGTCATAAGTGGGAAGAGATAGGTACTAGGAAGGAAGAGAATAATAATAGATAAGATAGGTACTAGGAAGGAAGAGAAGAATAATAGTAATACAGTCTTAGTAGGTAATATTTATTTCTTAGATTTTTAGAATATATTTATTTCTTAGTACAGCCTATCTCCCCCTCCAAACGTATCTTAAATGTATTTTATCATTATGACTGGTTTTATTTGTATTGACTGTACACCGCCCCGAGTCCCTTTTTGGGAGAGGGGCGGTCTAAAAATCTAAGAAATAAATAAATAAATAATATGACAGTATTGTTCAAAAGGACAGCTTAAAAACGCTGTCTTAATATAAAAGTTATGGTATGATTAAAGCAGGATATGAATGTGCTTCCTTCCCCCCCTGGAGCAAAAGAGCACTGATCTGAAGAACATTCTCATTCATGAACAAAGCAGCTGCAGGACCTCCCTACAGTTGCCATAGGATAAATCATCTTTGCCATCTTAGTTCTAGCATATTCATAAGAACAATCACCCCAAAGCATCCATAGCTGAGGGTGGCCCAAAGAAGCTCCCCTTCAGATCCTCCACAAAGCCCTCTACTTTGGGATACTGCCTGTCTGTCTGCCTCGGGGACCAGCCCCTGCAAAGACGATGCCCCTCACCCACCCCTCAGATCAGCCTTTCCGCAGAAGAAGGAGTTCAAAAGCAATCTCATATTCCCAAAGCTCCAGGCCTTCTTCCCCTTGAAGAGGGGGGAAGCTTTCAGCCTCCAGTGCCGCCACCCCTTCAGAGTGCCTCCCAGCATAACGTGTTCAATCTGGCTCATGTTAGGGGCTGTTTAGGCCTCGCCAGGCTGCCTTTGTTCCCTGACTGACAGCTCTTTTCTAAATGCCACCTCTATGAGCTGAAAGGCCTTCAGTGCCGCTCTGCTCCATTTGTTGATGTTTTTTTCCAGAGAAGCCCTGACTTTTTCTTTCTTAGCTCCGTCAGCAGGTCGATCTCACTATCTGCGCCTGCTGCTTTCCATTGGCCCAACACAGAATTGGCTTAAGATATTGCAAAGAATTTGGCAGGATGCCCTTTCTCCAACTTCCCTTCCTCCAGGGAGTTGCACTTGCTTCCTCCCTGGCACCAATATAGGTTAAGCTGCTGGATGCGTTTTCACCTTGTTTTTATTTTAGATACAGTATTAGGTAAGGCAAATTCACCTGGGCTGCAAAAACCCAGAGAGACACTAGGGGGTAGCAAAAAAACACAAACATAATGCATCTCTCTTGGTCAATCAGCTTTTGGCAGCCCAGATCCCATCATCCCAGGTTAGCAGAATTTAAGTTTGAGCTTCATGGTTGATGGCTGCTACGGAGATTTGCTTAGTGGGAACAAAGGAGGGATCCTTTTGTGTGTGTGTGTGTGTGTGTGTGTGTGTGTGTGTGTGTGTGTGTTATCCAGATTACTGACCACCCCAGAGATACTACTTTCGGTCCAATTTGCTGCTTTTAAATATATATGCTTTTAAGACGCTATTTCATTGGATGTTCTTGCCCAGCATTTTTAGCCAAGGAGTCTACTGCTTCTCTTTTTATTGTCTCACTATATAATCTTTGACTAAATGTTAATTGCATTTGCAATTACCTTGTTGATACACTGTTTTATTCTGTTAAGTGTTTGCCACATTGTGCCTAGGTTTCACAGAAAGGCAGAATAATATACTTTGTTACAAATAAAGAGTCGAATTGATTGCAGTGACATGTAAACACAATCAATCAATCAACCAGTCAATGTGGTTTTCAAAACCCGCTTACTTATCCAGTCCTCTGCTCATTATCTGGCACCACAAGCCCTTAGAGTCACTGTCCAAAATAATTGCAAACTTTCCATAATGTATGCTTTATTAGCATTTATAATCAGGTTATTTGGACTGCAATGTAATCTGACTTAGCCAAGTCTATTTGGTAGATGCAGTGCAGTGCTTTGGATTAAATCTCTGAACAATGTTTTGGAGCACAAATTGAACATCTATCTGCATTGCCTTAAAGCAGCTGCTTCATGTGCTACATTCATGATCCTGTATAGTCAAAAACATTTTGGAGCCTAAATCCAATGTACTGCACAGGATCTAATGTTTATTACATTATATTTACAACTAAAACTAACATTATTCAGAAGAAAGCCCTGGAGAGTCTACGGAGCAATTAATTACTCCTTCTGTTAGCCTCAAAAATGCTGGTATGCCATATACATTTATCATTTGTGGCAATAGGCACCAAATATAAAATGCATATTGTAGTCAATAAACCGTGATTCTTTCCTTACAGGCAGAACTCTGCATGCACATATACTATAGTGATTTTAAAGGACCATAAAAGATTTTCAGGATGAAGTACTGGTTGCAAAATTCAGCTTCCTCCCAATCTTATCTTTCCTTTCCTTTCCTTCCCCTTCCCCTTCCTACTTAAACTCTCCAGAACTAATATATTTACATGCATTTCATCTATTTCAGCAGCTGCTCATTAAAGAGCTGCTACCTTGCAAGATTTAATTTGCTTAAAGTGGTTCATTGGTATCATTTCAGCCAAGAGCTTTTGTGATGTCAATAGGCTTCAGATTCTGCAAGCTTTGTTTTTAATTATTTACCACTCTTTCCACTGACTTCTCAACTGTATACACCCTCCTTGTAAAGGCCAATTGGATTCTTCATTGTTAACCTTTCAGGACCAGAATGAGATCCTTTTTTTATTCTCCCAGCGCTCTTAACTACTTCAGTGTTTTAGTGCCCACTTATATTAGAGCTACCAGATCTGGGCTGCAGGATTCCAGAAGATCACTAGTTGTTTCATCATTTTGTTAGCATCTAAGAGTTGTCTGAATTTTGCAGCCCACATCGGATGACCCTTGTTATATGTCTATTTTTGTTCTAGAATTCCCTTTCTTCAGAAGCTTGTTTATAAACATTTTGTAGTCGTCATCTTTTATAATTATTACCTGCTTAATAAGTAGCACTTTATTGCTGTTATTCAATTGTATTTTATTGAATGCATCATTCATACACACACACACACACACAGTATGTATATATACACATACATATATTGTGTGTGTGTATCACTGCATATTTTGGCTATCATTTTCTACCCCATTCTGTTGTCCTCTAAGCCCAAACTATATTTTCCTTATTCTATACTGATTTGAGATTATGCGAGTTGTAGTGCAACATACTGTACCTGGGAGACAACCATTTGAGGAAGACTAGGTTATAAAACTAATAATCTAAATAAATAAACTTTCAAAAAAATCAGATTTTTAGATGAATAAAATGGGAGTTTGATTAATAAAAAAAATTAAGACAAACGTAGTAGCATTTTATAGTAACTGTGATATTGAGAGCTCCATAATCACTTTTCTAGTTATATTATTGGTGAATCAGAGATGTGTTCAATATAGTAAATATTTTAAGGATTGGATTTAAGCCCCACTTCTCCATTCTGCAGGACTCTAAACTCTTTTCTTTTACTTCCTGTGCTCTCAGATATCTGTGGAGAATTAACACGCTTTATGTTCTTATTCTGAAGAACTTCTACACACAAGGATTCCTTTATTAGTTTTCCCTGAAAAAAAGCACATTTTCTTTACCTACACTCATAACCATTATAACAGTTACAAATCAGTGTTGCTGCTTGCCTTGATGTTCAAGTATCTGAACAATTTGAGAATAGAAAATCAAAGGCTAGTATGAAAAAGCCAGCTGTTGAAACAAAATAATGACTGTTTTGCTTGCTAACAAGGCATATTTTGCTTCTGTGTGTGCTCAAGTCTAGAATACATGAAACTATGTGGGGCTGGATACCTGATAGTGGGTTAGAATATGCATTCAAATAAGTATCCTCTTGTATTCAATCTGTCAAGAAATACCGTGTTTCCCCGAAAATACAACCTGTCCCGAAACTAAACCCATGCCACATTTTTCGCGTGGGCAAAAATATAAGCCCACCCCAAAAAATAAACCCCCCCTCCGGCCAGGCAGAGCACCGCTCACTGACCTAGCGTTATTCCGAAAGCGCCAAGTCGCAGGAGGGGGGGAGCGCTCACGTTGCTTGCTGCCTTCGGGATACCGCTAGGTTGGGGAGTGGCGTTCTGCCTGGCCGAAGGGGAGAGTTGCCGGGCGGCTGCTCCCTTGTGAACTGGCTCCCGAAGAGCCGGGCACAGCCTCAGGGGCAAAGCAGCCATGAGGTAATCATGCCCACGAGCAGCCGCCCGGCAAATCCCCTCTCCAGCCGGGAAAGCGCCATTCACTGACCTAGGGGGTAATCCCCAAAGTGCCAAGCCATGTGGCGCTCTGCCCGCTCCCCAGCTCCTGCGGCTTGGCACATTCGGGATACCCCCTAGGTCAGTGCATGGAGCTCTGCCCGGCTGGAGAAGGGGGTTGCGCGAGCGCCTGTTCCGCTCGCAGCTTCACCAAGCCCTTGCCAGGCTCTCCCAGGCCACCGCCGCTGGCTGCTGCTGCTGCCCCCCGCCGCCGCCGCCGCCCCGCTGCTGCTGCCCGCCGCCGCCGCCGCCCCGCTCCGCTCCGCGCAACTTCAAAACTCGGGCCGAGTCTTTCAGCATCGGCCGCTCCAGGAGTGCTCTCTATGGTGGGCTGGCTGCCGGACAGGGAGTTTTCCAGCAGCCGGCCCACCATAGAGAGCACTCCTAGAGCGGCCGATGCTGAAAGACTCGGCCCGAGTTTTGAAGTTGCGCGGAGCGGGGCGGCGGCGGCGGCGGGGGGCAGCAGCAGCAGCCAGCGGCGGTGGCCTGGGAGAGCCTGGCAAGGGCTTGGTGAAGCTGCGAGCGGAACAGGCGCTCGCGCAACCCCCTTCTCCAGCCGGGCAGAGCTCCATGCACTGACCTAGGGGGTATCCCGAATGTGCCAAGCCGCAGGAGCTGGGGAGCGGGCAGAGCGCCACATGGCTTGGCACTTTGGGGATTACCCCCTAGGTCAGTGAATGGCGCTTTCCCGGCTGGAGAGGGGATTTGCCGGGCGGCAGCTCGTGAGCATGGTTACCTCATGGCTGCTTTGCCCCTGAGGCTGTGCCCGGCACTTCGGGAGCCACTTCACAAGGGAGCAGCCGCCCGGCAGCCCCAAAACAATAAGCCCTCCCTGATAATAAACCCAAGGGCATATTTCGTGGGGCAAAAGAAAATAAGCCCCTGGCGTATTTTCGGGGAAACACGGTAGCTGTAGCTAAACTGTTTCCCCCACCTCTATCAGGGGTGGGTTCCTGCCAGTTCTAACCTCTTCTATAGAAGAGGTTCCACAAACCTACTGTGCCGTTTAGAACCGGTTCCAGCTCCCTCCCCACACCCATCCGCACCACGCTTGCCCTGCCTGCCGCTCACTGATTGGCTGGCTCACCAATCGCCCCGCCCACCTCTAAGAGTCCTATCTAAACCTTAAAGTCTTACAGCTATCAAGTTTGAACATCTCTGGGGCTTTTTTTCTAAAGGGTTAGGGGTGCAAGGGTCTTGTAACTTGCCAGCTTTAAGACTTGCGTGCTTCAAATGCCAGAGTTCCTGAGCCAACATGACTGGAGGAGGAATTCTGGGAGTTGAAGTCCGCAAGTCTTAAAGCTGTCAAGTTTGAACAGCCCGGGGTGGGTTGGTGGGTGGGTTCTAAAGGGTTAGGGGTGCAAAGGTATTGTAACTTGACAGCTTTAAGACTCGCGTGCTTCAAATGCCAGAGCTTCTGAGCCAACATTTTGGTTGCTAAGCAAAAGCGTTGTTAAGTGAGTTTCACCACATTTTACAAGTTGGCCATGCCCACCCAGTCACATGGCTGCCAAGCCACTCCCACTCGATCACATGGCTGGCAAGCAACTCCCATCCGGCAAGCCACTCCCACAAAGCAGGCCACACCTACAGAAGAGGTTCTAAAAAATTTTGAAACCCACCACTGACCTCAATGTAACATCTCTGCCAGGCTACTGACAAAATAAAACAATAAAATTCACTAGGCAGAAGAAGAAAAATCAGGATCACTGTCCACACTAATCAAACAAGTTGGAGCTGCCCTGAAAATTGAAGCTGGTGAATTTTTGGGAGTTGCAGACTCTGTGTAGAAATATAATTTTGAATGCCAAGGATTCCACCGCCAATAAGGTTATTCTTATTTAAGGTAAAGGTTCCCCTCGCACATATGTGCTAGTCGTTCCTGACTCTAGGGCAGTGCTTCTCAATTATTTTCTGTCATGCGCCCCCTAGGAAGAAGAAAACATTTCGCACCCCCCACGCGACTGTAAATAGTATCATTTGTCTATAAAATTGTTATAAGTACACCTCTGCATAACACTGTATCCTTATTAACGTATAAGAGAATTAAAAAAGAAAGAAATGTGGATCAATTTACAACAAAGAATAGCTTTATTAACTGTAGCAGAAAAGATTTAAAGGAGCACAGGATTTAAAGGAACACAATATTAAAAAAAACTTTAACCTGCAACACAAAAATATATAAAATAATTTGAGCTGAGCCCCCCTTTACGGAGCCTCGCGCCCCCCCCTGGGGGGCCCGCCCCACTATTTGAGAAGCACTGCTCTAGGGGGAGGTGCTCATCTCCGTTTCAAAGCTGAAGAGCCAGCGTCCGAAGACATCTCCGTGGTCATGTGGCCGGCATGACTAAACGCTGAAGGCGCACGGAACGCTGTTACCTTCCCACCAAAGGTGGCCCGTATTTTTCTATTTGCATTTTTACATGCTTTAGAACTGCTAGGTTGGCCGAAGCTGGGACAAGTAACGGGAGCTCATTCCGTTACACGGTGCTAGGGATTCCCCAAACTGCCAATCTTTCTGATCAACTGGCTCAGTGTCTTAGCCACAGAGCCATTCTTATTTAGAAACAGTATTATTTCTTTATGAAATTAGGATATGGTAGAAGATCCAGCACTAACAGAAGGTCCAGCACCAACAAAATCTTGGCCGGATTTTTTTTTTTAATGTATCCTAATGGTATTATTCTGCAAACATTGTTGAGAATAACAGAAGATCAGAGTGCAAAAGGAGAGATGGGCTGGATCTATTTATTACATCTATTTAAGGCAGTGTTGGGCCTGGATCAAGGAGACCTAGATCCAGTTAATCACTGAGCTCACTACACTATGGGCCAGTCACATTCAGCCCTTCACAGGTATGCTTCTGTGAGGACTAAATCAGCAAAGCACCCGATATAGCAACAGCACTTAGACTTACATACCGCTTCACAGTGCTTTTACAGTCCTCTCTAAGCGGTTGACAGAGTCGGCATATCGCCCCCAACAACCTGGGTCCTCATTTTACCCACCTGGGAAGGATGGAAGACTGAGTTCAACCAGTCTTATGAGGGGCCCATGGTGCTCTCTGAGCTTGCCTGTTTTCTTGTAAGCGTTTCATTACCCTAACTGGTTAACATCAGTGCTAGTCACCATCTAGTTTGGGTAATGAAACATCTGCAAGAAAACAACCAAGCTCAGAGAGCACCAAGGACCCCTCATTTCAACCCTGAGCTACAAATATTCTCCTGTGTTGGCTGTAATGTTATCGTAGAAAAATGCCTTGAGCTCTGAATGATGCACAGAATGCCTTTCTTTTCTATCTGGGAGCCTAATCCACCTGAGGGGAGACCTGTTAACACCCAATCCATGCATCGACCCTGCGAAGACTCTTCTCCCTATGCAAAATTGACACCACCCCAGACCCTCCAAGCCAGTGTTTCTCAAACTTGGCGACTTTAAGTCCTGTGGACTTCAACTCCCAGAATCCCCCAGCCAGCATAGCTGGCTGGGGAATTCTGGGAGTTGAAGTCCACAGGACTTAAAGTCGCCAAGTTTGAGAAACACTGCTCCAAGCCATGGCGATGAGACCAATCATTTCTAAATTCCCGCTCCCAAATAGGGTAACTCAGCAAGAAAACCAGGAGACGGCTTTTTTTTGTAATGATTAAAAGAAAAAAAAGAAAGAAACCCCTTGGCATAAAGCCCGCCTTTACAAAAGGACCATAGAGAATCAGTTATCTCACTTGTTCAACTCAGCTATTTTGCGGCTGTATATTTAAGCACATCATCCAGCGCTGAACAGAAGCAGGGGATTGGAACAAGCTCCCCCAACGTCCCATCGAAGCTACGACTCTAGAGAAGACACATCGCCCTCGAAACACTCAACCTCCATAACCTCCTTTGCACTGATCGGGTTAGCAGTGCATCACCCCTGGCCCCTTAATTACACATCTTTGCAACCATTAATCCTGCTGCCATCAATTACTGGAGCTTTATCCCATTCCCTCAAAGAGGGAGGGAGGGAGCAAAAAAAAAAAAAAAAAGGCTTTAGGAGGCTAGTAAGCAATGAGGCACTTAAGCCTTCTCTCCTTTACCTGTCAATTGAAGAGAGTCAGGCGGATCTTCACCCTACATGGCTACTGAAGATAACAGGATTTAGAAACGCCCGGAGAAATATACTAACATTGGCTCATTATTCCATTATTATTATTCTCCAACTCACTCTTTCAGTACCTTACTATTTTTTTTAACGAATTTCATAAATATATTACTTTGATATATTTCCAAAAATGTTTTAAAGCTCTGTTTCACGCCACGTTTTTGGCTGAGATTTTTAGAGAAGAATGTTTTAATATCCCAATTTAAAAAAAAAAAAAAAACCTGTCTTCCAAAGAGTGATTGATATGTTTTTGAAGAAAACCGGTAGTAGAAAAATTTTGAATTCCACCTTTGGACTGAATATACTGTCAAGTCATCTTTTGCACTGGGCCTTCAGGCCTGCCACATTTGATGTTGTGGGAAACTGGGAGGGGGGATTGTAGGGGATTATATGGAGTATGGGAGGTATAGTCAAAATAACATTCCTTTCTCAGAGAGTCAAGGACACACTGCCCTGCACCTGGAGTGGTGTGACTGGGAGGCATCTCCAGTTGGGATGGTGCCTGATTGGACATGTGGGTGCTGGGCAGGGACTTGAACTTTCAACTTGGGTGGGGAAACCTGGAAACTTTCAGATTCGGGTTCTCCCAGATGTGCCAATATGACATCTGTAATAAAATGGAACTTTGGCGAAACTCAAGCCTCAGAGTCTTCTTTCATTAGGGGTGTTACTTGGAACCCTGACATATACTTAGAAACAAATATAGGGATGGTCCTGTCCTCATGAATTTAAATTAAATTAACACAGTATCCTTCATTGGGAAGATAAGACTTTTCATGAAAACAGCCTACCCAAAGTTGCTCCTAGCAGGCTGCTATCCTGTAGTCACATGCCACATAAGGAACCCGTTGCAAGAAATGGCTTGGCAAATTCCAACTTTCTGACACACAAATCGAATCCGACTTATCTGTATGAACTTTTTCTCTCTATCTCTATCTAGTCTCTTGTGGGTGGCAATTCTTGAACTAGTGATCAATCAGTGGTCAGCGGTGAGAAGCCAAGAGGGTCCATCTCCTCTTTCACTCAGCAGAGAGAAAATCTTCCAAACCACTGGCTGGCTCTGGATTTTTTTGTTTGCATTCACGGAGGAGAATGTATGTATGAGTGCAACTATGTCAAAGAAAAATCTGGTTTGATTTGGACAGAAATAACAGGAATTCATTTGAGATCACTGGGTGATTCCCTGGGTGTTTCCCCAGAGTTTGGGGAAAATGAATGAGGTCGTGGGATTGTGAATTGAACCCTTGTTGTACTGCACAGCAAAATGACTCTGCCACAAACACTAAAGATCTGAGAATACTTCCTAGTGCTGTTGCGTATATTTTGAATTTTTAAAATCTTTTTAGTTTTAAATGTTTTTAATTTTTTGAACCGTGGCATATTTTTTAATTGTAAGCCACCCAGTTATTGGTATGGGCAGCTATAGAAATTGAATAAATAAATATTTGAACAGCATGTCCACAGACAATTCCATTCTTTTTAATTTAAACAAGACCATTTGTAGCTTTCGTGATTCATCAGGGAGGGGGGGAAAAACCACTTGGGCAGAATCATTCTGGACACTTTTAACAACTATATTGTATCTGTTTTTAGAGTAGCTGCTGTTTAAACTTATTTTCCTGTTGATGAAAAAAAAAACCTATTTCAAAATTTTAACTCCAGCACCTGTAGTTTCAATTCATGGATTGATAAAGAAATGAAAGATGAGGGAGCTCTGACCTATTTTAAGTTTAAAGAGATAGAGACATGTCTTATTCAGACTGATCGGTCGCCAATGTGGTTTTCCTTCAGTTTGTTTCTTATGCTGCATGATTAGAAAGAGCAAAGGCTTATGGAGGAGGGAATGCTGCCATTCCACTATTTTTCAAGGGAGAATTTTCTCTCATTAATTTCTTTCCCGATCCAAAGCAGGGGCAGGCCTTTCATTGCCAGGCCTTCCAGATTTACCCAGATTACTGGCGCAATGATCTCTGCAGAAAACGGCCTTTGTCCCAAGAGAAAGGGGGAGGGGCACGGTTAAAGAGTTCCTCACACCCTACCCCCGACAGGCCAGAAGGCCGTTTAATGTTTGCTTTCCTTCTGCTAAGCATGTAAACAAACAGTAAAAGAAAAAGAAAAGAAAATGGCCCTCACAGAAAGAAAACAGAGGCATGTTCTGGGACTGATCAAACATCAAGAACAGCACTAGTGAAAACTGTCAATGGGACCAAAGAAAAGTCTCAAAAGTATGTTTTCCAGGGAGAGGGAGAGAGAAAAACAGAGAGAGAGAGAGAGAGAGAAACACAGAGAGAGACAGACAGACAGAGAGACAAAGAGAGAGAGAGAGAGACAGACTAACAGAAACAGAAACAAACAGAAACAGAGAGAAAAACAGAGAAGGAGGGAGAGAGAAACAAAGACTCCTAGACCCATAGGGTCTTTACTTTGAGTAATGTCAATAGGACATTTACTCATAGTATATGTCCTGTTGAGACAGAAAGTGCACATGTTTACTCAGATCAGTGGTGAGTTGCGCCCGGTTCAGCAGAACCGATAGCAGCATCGGGAGGCCCCGCCCACCCACTTCTGCACATGCGCAGATGCATTGCGCACGCGTGCGAGCACAGGAGCAGACCCGAACCGGTAGTAAAAATATTTGCAACCCACCACTGACTCACATGTAAGAGCCACTTCCTTTACACTTACCTTTCAAGTCCTTGGATGTTTTTTTGCAGACCACTACTGCAGTATTAAGCCCCTGTTGAACCTAACATACCTTATACTTTGGAGTAAATAATGCGGAGGATTGTAATGCCATTAAGTGGCTTTGGGGTCAAAATACAGTAAAGGAGAAAAGCAATGCTTGATTGGCCATCCTGAAGAAGAGCAGAAAGCAAAAGGGAAAGAAAGCATGCAAAAGAAAAGATGAACTGGGTAAAAAAAAAAAAGTGGGCTAGTGTGCATGCGGAAACAGCTGCCTTTTTAAAGAGGAAAGGCAACATTTATAGTTTGGGAACTGAAAAAAAATGTATTCAGCCTATGTCTATGTAGAGAGGGTGTGTGTGTGTGTGTGTGCGTGCGCTTGTGTGTGTGTATGGTGTGTGTGTGTAAGCCCGACCATAAAGATCAGTGTCTCCTGATAAGAAGAAACCAGGTTTTATGCTGTTTGAGGGAAGTTCCTCTAGAAGCACGCCTCTTGTAACTCATCCTGACTGCCCCTGATGAAAACAACCTTCTTTAAAGAATCATTTAGACCTGTTTGACAGCAGCTATGGGCTCATTTAGTTCTTTCAACAGCTAGGTTTATTGCACATTGGTCTTAGGGGTTTAATTCTCAGGCTTTGTAAGCCACTTAGAAACAGAAGAGTAACTGGGAACTAAAGGTGGTGTGGTGTGGCAGAATGTGAATAGCTATTACCTAGGAGAGCAAAATACAACCACCAGCTGCAGTCTACTGTTAAGATTGGCCTAATTCCATCTTTCCCACCTCAGTTTTATTTCTAAATTTTTAGGATTGGTTTTAGGGTCTGTTTTTAATGTTTTTAATTTTTATAAATTCGTACAGGGGTTGTTTAATTTGATTTTTAGCTATGTATATGATTGTTGTATGTTTTTAAATTTATTCCTGTACACCGCCCCGAGTCCCTCCGGGGAGAGGGGGCGGTCTAGAAATTTAATAAATTATTATTATTAATTATTACAGGTGCTAAGGATATACAAAGGGTGAAGGTAACCATCTTCACATCATGATTGTACCATTCCCAATGGTTGTCTAAGCTGGCCACAATCAGAAACAAAATGTTGGATTTTGGGGACTTGGAGATTTGATCCAGCAGAGTATTCTGGCATTCTGAACAAAATTACACAGCTTTCCAGTAATCTAATACATGAAATTCAGAATGACCATCTTAAGTCAAGCCTTGGATTTTTCAGGATGCTAAGGAGGTAAATTGCAAAAACAGAATGGGACATTCTCTCCCTTGTCCTTGAAAGGAAGCAAGACAATAAGATATTGTTATTGGGTTGTCTTCAAAATAAGAGAGAAATACTTCAGTGGGATTCCAAAAGTCATGTTGCTTAGCTTCTCCCACTCCACAGCCCAGCACATCCAGTAAAGCAACCCAGAAAGAATCAGGGGTGGGCTGTTGGGAGTTCGCAGGGGTTCGGGAGAACCTTTAGCTAAGATTCTGTACAGTTCGAAGAACCCCAAAATCTGACTCCTGGCTGGCCCCGCCCACCCTGACTCTCCCAGGAGTTCCCACACGGCCCGTTTTCAATGCAGGTAAGTGCAGGGCATGCGTGGAGGCTCGGGGAGGGTGAAAAACAGGCCTACCAGAAGTTTGCCTCTGGAGCCTGGGGAGGCTGTTTTCGCCCTCCCGGAGGCTCAAGAAAAACCTCCGGAATCCGAGGAGGGCAATAATCCCCCCTCCCCGGGTCATGGTGCAAGAAGCCAACTAGGCCACGCCCACCATGGCCACACCCACCCAGCAACCGGGCAGAGAACCCTTTTCTAAAGTTTTTGAAACCCACCGCTGAGAAAGATACTTCGGAGGGTCTTCTCATCTGACGATCAAATGTCACTCTGTGCTGCATTACAAAACTTGAGATTTCATTTATCCACTTGGGCACACTCTCATCTCATTTATTTCTCCTCATCCATTTGATTTTTGCCCATTCCTTTGCAGAATCTTAAAACTAAAACGCTTTCAGCACATAGCAAAAGTCTTCAAAACATAGGTTGCCTAGGCCAGGTAGGGAGCAGTGGCTAAACCTAGACTCGTCCTTTGCATAAGGGAGCCCAGATTTAACAATCTGTCAAAATTTGTTTTCATTTGCCTTGCACCGGAAGCACAAGAAACCACAACCCCAAGCTTTACCTGTGCAAAGTATCTAATTATGACTTTTGCTCTGCTTTAACTGCTTGGGAATTTGGCAGGCTTGATTAGAGTGGCAAGCCCACATGGGGTAGTGGTTAAGGCACTATGCTAGAATCCAGAAGACTGTGAGTTCTAGTCCTACCTCAGCCATGAAAGCCAGCTGGGTGATCTTGGACCCATTCAGCCCCAGAAAACACGCAATGGCAAACCACTTTCAATATCTTGCCAAGAAATTTGCAGGGACTTGTTCAGGCAGTCATCAGGAGTCAACATACTGACTCAAAGGCAATGGTACACATTTGTCCATCCTTGGGTTTCTATATTAGGGCAGGTTCTGTTCATGCCCTGATTGAAAGAAACCCACAGCAAGCATTTGCACAACACGGCAAGAAGCAGCCTCCTCTGAAACCAAGCAACTTTACCACATCCAACCGTTCAATAACCTCTGAAGCAGAGAAGTGGTCCTCAGCTCCAACACCCATGGCCCTCCAAGCTGCAGTGAGTCCATACCTATGGTTTTCTTTCCATCAGACATAGGTGAGTGTCTATAGCCAAGACCCCTTGGCATCTTTCTTGACTTCAAATGTCCTTGTGGAGCAGGGTTCTCCAAAGTGGTCAATATTGACCTTCAAGGGTTGACGGGGCTATCCAAGGGGCAGTTGTTGTTTTCATTGGAATAGAGTAGAGTAGAGTAGAGTAGAGTAGAGTAGAACAGAACAGAACAGAACAGAATGGAACAGAATTCTTTATTGGCCAAGTATGATTGGACACACAAGAAATTTATCTTTGGTGCATATGCTCTCAGTGTTGATAAAGAAAAATAAAATAGAATAAATTCTTCAAGAATCATAAGATACAACACCTAGTGATAGTCATAGGTTACTAATAAGCAATCAAATCATACTAGGAAACAAATAAAACAATATACATTTTAAAGATACAAGCAACATGGTTATAGTCATAAGTGGGAACAGATAGGTACTAGGAAGTTATTTGTAATACTGTTAGTTAAGATAGTATAAAATTATTTCCGTATAATAAATGTTACCAATAAAGGAGAATATTGGTAGCTCAGGGTTTAAATGAGGGGTCCTTGGTGCTCTCTGAGTTTCCTTCTTTTTTTTCAGATGTTTCCAGATGTTTAATTACCCTAACTAGGTAACATCATCCGTGCTAGTCAAGTGTTAAATTGTTAACCAATAAATGTTGGAGGGGGGGGGGTTCAATGAATAATCTTAAAACTTCATGAAGGGGTTGATGAGCTGAAGGGACCCTTGGTTTTAGAGACTGCAACAAAGCTGTGAACAAGCATCAGACTTCTTTCTACACAGTCCTTTCTAGGCACAAGGACATTCTCAGAAAACAGACTCAGTCTATGCAAAGGCCAGGATGTTATTTGAGAATGTGGTCTCTGGATCAGTAGAGAGCATCTTGGGGAAGTAGGGGGGGGAGCTCTGTATTTTTGACTACTAGACCCACCTTAGCATCCTATCTCTTCCTCCCACTGCAAGCATACAGTGATGGCCTGTGTTCATTAATGGTTAGTTCTCAAAGAAAGAACCAGACTGAGTCACACTCTTGTTTCGAGAAAAGAAGACCCCTGGAATCCTCTAATTTTGGAAGAACCCAGAAATCTTACATATATTCGCAATCATATCTTACATCGATGAGCTGTAGTGGCGCAGTGATTAGAGTGCAGTACTGCAAGCTACTTCTGTTGACTGCGGGCTGCCTGCAATTTGGCAGTTCAAATCTCACCAGGCTAATGGTTGACCCAGTCTTCCATCGTTCCAAAGTGGGTAAAATGAGGAGCCAGATTGTTGGGGAAAATATGCTGACTCTGTAAACCGCTTAGAGAGGACTGTGAAGCACTGTGAAGTGGTATATAAGTCTAAGTGCTATTGCTATTACAAAATAATTCAATTTATATACTCTGCCTTTGTTCAAGAAGCCTAGGGTGATAAAATGCACACTCCCTGCTATTTTCCCTTCTACCATAACCCAGTGTGGTAGGCTGAGCTAAGAGGTGGCCAAATTCATCCAATGTCCTTGCATGGCCGATCTTATTTCTACCTAATCAAGATCATAACTACTACTACTACTTGTTTCTTTTGACTAAAAGAAAATCATAAACAAATATGATTGAGCATTCAGATTGGTCCTGGAATTCCTGACCAAGAGATCCCAATCCAAAGTAGGTTAGCTAATGAAGTGGGTTCACACGAACCCATTGCCCATTGATCACTGATGAAATCAGCATGGCTTTTACTTTAGATTTTACTGCCATTCTGCTCTTTTTGTAATGCCCTCTAAGGATGTTTGCCACTGGATAAAGTGGGGAAAATATGCACAATGTATGAATTAGAGTAAATAAAGCAACATCTCGGCTAGCAAATCAGATGTCATTAAAAACAAAAAATGCTAGCTCGCAGAATAGAGATGAAACAAATGTAGAATGTATCATTCACAGGATGGCAGTTTCAGAAGAGGGGGGGAAACGGGAACAGTCATAGGATAGAGACTTTTAGCTGCACACAAGAGGCATTTTTACTGGACAAACTCAGGGCCAATGACAGGAAACCCCCTATCAGATTTCCTGCCCGGAGGTTGAAATTTAAAAGCAGGAAAGGAGAATCCCACCAGGGGCCTGGGGCTGCGGAAGAGTGATCCATTCTCCTCCTGGCTAACTTACGTGTTTCATCCACCGGATGAAGAGCAGCTTTTGGGAGATGAGCGGGAGGACTTAGACAGGACCAAGAGGAAGATGATGCCTACTGTCCCCAGCCTGAGTTCCAGAATGTTACTTCCACCATTGCTAGAAAGAAGCAAGTTGAACACAACCTGAAAAAGGCTCAGACAAGCAAGAAGGAGCCCAACAAAGCTAGCATGGGCTTTTGCTGGCTGTGAATTGTGGGAGTTGAAGTCCAACATATGTTTAAGACATCCGTTTAAATGGCTGGGGGGCAGGAAGCAAACTGAGAAAGACATCTCTGTTTTGAAATGGTCACACCATAGGGCTTCCATTGTCTGGACCAGTGTTTCTCAACTTTGATCACTTTAAGATGGATGGTCCAACTACCAGAATTCCTCAGCCAGCCCTTCCTTTGCGAATCCTGATTGTCACCACAAGTGGAGGAGACTGGTTCTTCTGAACTTTTACCATCTAGGAAAAGTAGAAGCCTCCATCACCCCAGGAGGGGTATCTACAGTCCTCCAACCCTCAGATGAGCACAGTGAAAATACAGATCATGAGCAAAACCTGTACAATTAAACGGAGTCATCCTCAAACAGCAGCTTCGTCTGCTAAGAAGAAATCCATCACAAGAGACAGGACTTATCTCTAACTGGGGGGGGAGGGGTAGAGGAGGGACAGCCCAGATATTCCAGGCCCTTTGCCACCCAGAATAACTTCAGAGGGTGACACTTTGCAGACATCATCGTGGCAAGGGAGAGAACAAAGCTCCCTTTGCAGCCGTGGTCACAGCTCAGTCTGCTTAAGTATGAACTGTGCAACAAACAAGGCTTGCCCATTCATTAACCTAGTTGCATCAGTGAAGCCACATCCTGGTTAAACCAAGTATGCCTGTAACAGTGCTGCAGTCAGAAAAGAGAGCAAGAAGGACGGGGCAATTTGAGGATAAGTTGTCTTCAGTCAGCCCTGCATTCTCTTTAGCTACACAGTTTAAGCAAATGGCCCCTAGCATCTCTTAATCAGATCCTACTTCAAGGCAGTGCCTCCTATAGCAAGTATCTCATCCATGCCAGCCCTCCCGATTGCACTGGGAAGTAAGATTCTCCAGGATTCCCATTTTTGTCAAACATCTGGGCAAAATAGATGCCGGTTGGACAACAGATCATTGGCCGAAGGAGAGAGGAACACGTGTTCTGTGCAATAGGGAGAGCTCAGCATCACAATGGGAGGAAGGTCCTAGAAAGAGGCTGCAAGGACTGGCCTATGGAGCATGTGAAGCATACATCATCGCTGGGGGAGAAAGCAAGCTGGAAAAAACTAGGAGTAGGGCAGAGGAAAGCATGAGACTTGGACATCTGTCAAAAGCATTCTCTGGCTAGATGGGAGACAACCCTCCCAGATTCCTTCTTAAAGAAGAAAAGCAAGCAGGTGAACTGTTGTTGCCGTTTCCCCCCCCCCCCCTTTTAATTCTATGGTTATGATATTGTAGTTGCATTTTGTACATTTTTTCTCTTTTAACTCTAAGATTCTTGGCCTCTCTCTTTTTATTTTTTGCAAGCAGAGATTAGCAGTGAAATGTTCTAAATGCAATCGCGTTGTGTCTAACCATGACATCTGATGCTCTATTTTCACACCTTGTACTTTTCATACTCACAGTCGAGGGAGCTAGTGTTTCGGGGAGTTTCTCCAGATCCTTTTTCCTAGAAGGCACCATCCTACTAAATAATCCCTGGCTGTTTCCCCACCCCCACCCCTAAAAAAAACTGGGGCACGTTTTGCTTCCTTGCATAGCGCATCCCTCCCATATTGTCTACCTTGGTAACAAGTAGAAGGCCACCAGGAGCTGCCAAGTCTGTCCCTTTCCAGGAACTGCTGGTGATATTTGTAAATCTAAACTTTCTTTTAAGCTTTGCACTTTTAGAGTTCTGCGCTGTTTTCTGAGCCGAAAATGTGACACTAAGTAAAGGAAATGCTAGGTTGCTCTTATTCTCTTCCAGATGAATTTAACGCTTTAACAGACTAATTCTCTGCTAACCAGATCCACATGGAAAGCCAAGGAGAGGAACAGAAAACAAATCTCTCCCACTAGAAAGGGGCAGAAAATACAGACAGGAAGAAAGGTGTTTAAGCTGTGCACCTCTTCGGACTCTTCCAGGACTTTGGCCAAACTGGCTCTTAAATTCAAATTTTTTACTACCGGTTCTGTGGGCGTGGCCTGGTGGACATGATGTAGCTTGGTGGGCATGGCAGGAGAAGGATACCACAAAATCTCCATTCCCACCCTGCTCTGGGGCCAGCCAGAAGTGGCATTTGCTGGTTCTCCGAACTACTCAAAATTTCCGCTACCGGTTCTCCAGAACCTGTCAGAACCTGCTGGATTTAACCCCTTCTCTGCAGGCAACAACCGAAGATGCTTTTTGGAAAAGGACAGGCTATAAGGAACTGCTGGGGAGGGGCAGAAAGCCCGAGGGCTCTTAGATAAGCCGTTGTTAACATGATCCATATGGTACACAACTTGCCTTTCTGTTTAACCAAAATGATAATGGGAACTGGGAAAAATGCAAGGGGAGGGGAGAGAGCAGGACAGTGGTTGGGGTCCCCAGCAGAGAATGGGAGCCAGGACAAAGACTGCTAGTAAAAATTTCTGTAGAGTGGAGTTAAAAGTCACACAGAAAGAGTTACCCTATTCTGTTTCTTTGCAGTTTACGCTCCACAAACAGCAGCTGTCCCCCGCTTTCCCACTCAACGGAATATCCAAGGGTGACCAGCCCCTCTCCCAAATAATTTTTCCTATACAAAAATATCACCAAACGCAAGATTTTTCAGGAAATCCTGAAGTGAGTTTTTACAAAACTCACCAAAAAGGAGTACAAACTGAGCAACTTTTGATTGCGTGACTAGTTTTAAAATATCCAGACTGTGAGAGGAATGTTTGTCCTCCTTCTGCCCTCAAAGATGTGCCCGCGTAGGCACACAGGCGTGCGTGTTTATGTGAGGAGAAAGATGGGGCCTACACATCTTTTCAAAGATGCAAAGCCTATATTTGTCACTACTCACAATCAAAGAGCCACACAACAAAGGATGAATATTTTGGTTGCTGAATAAAATACAAGCTAAATACAGTTTAAAGGGCAGCCTGCATTCTATGTGTCACTATACTGATCACTGCTGAATTCAGAGCAATGTGAAAATGGGAGAAATGCTTCATGTAAGCTTTCCCAAAAATGGTTTGGGTTGAAGAAACAAAGGGCCAACTGTAGGAAATCCTTTCTGCAGAATCTCTGGGATGTATGTTCTTCAAAACGTAAATCTAGTCCTTTAGAATTCCTTCCACCTCTATCTCCAGAAAACGTTTATGTTAATGTCCTTAAAAGGGGGGGGAAGGGCATTCATAACACAATTTTAAGGATGCTTATTCAGTCATAAATCTTACTCAGATCAATGGAATGTATTTCCAAGTAACAGTGCCCATAATTACTTCTGTTTTCAATGAAAAAGTGCCTCTCAATTTAAGATTTTTTTAGCTTAACGTTTTATCTTATTTTCAACAATTTGATTTTAAATATAATTATAATGCGTTTAAAGATTGGGACTGGGGTATACTTAATACATTTCAACTTAATATATACAGTAGATGATTTCATTCATCTTCACTATTTTTATATTACACCATCGTGATGCCTCGGAAGCAAGCCACTTCAAAAAATGGGCAATTGTGACCTTAACCCAGAGTCTCACTGATTACAATTGGCTCCACCAATAAATCAACTAAAACACTTTTATGGATCAATCTACTGATTAAAGGAGTTAAAGCTTGCAGCCTAAATTTTAAATATTCAGCATTCACAAGTCACATTGAAAGCAATCAAAGGAGATTTCATCAGTGGAATCTGAATCAGTGGGCTTGCTAGCTGAATGGTTCCATAATTTAACAATCCAAATTGCTATATGGTGGTTGCTGTTACATCAGACAGCATTTCTTCAAACAAACTAAAAGGACCACTTTGAGAATAGAATGAAAGGCATTGAAAACTGAAGTCTTAAGTAACTATTGTAGTGACATATCCTCTAAATGTTTATCCATTATCAATTTTGAAAATAAATCCAATAGGGATTTAAATCATGATGTTGTTCACCTGGGCATTTACAATACTCCAATACTAAATGTTCCCCTCACATATATGGGCTAGTCGTTCCCGACTCTAGGGGGCGGTGCTCACCTCTATTTCAAAGCCGAAGAGCCTGCGCTGTCCGAAGACGTCTCCGTGGTCATGTGGACGGCATGACTGAAAGCACGTGAAACGTTGTTATCTTCCCACCAAATGTGGTCCCTATTTTTCTACTTGCATTTTTACATGTTTTTGAACTGCTAGGTTGGCAGAATCTGGGACAAGCAACGGGAGTTCACTCTGCTACGTGGTGCTAGGGATTCGAACATCTGACCTTTATGATCAACAAGCTCAGGGTCTTAGCCACTGAGCCACCACATCCCTGTTACTCCAATACTAGACTTTCTTTAAAATGAATCATGTTTGATTGGCTTCATGATCATTGTTATTTGATATTCTATCACTATAACTTTATTGCATCATTTTTATTTCATTTTGCTTAGGGCTAGTCTCTGACCTCAAGAAAGCAAGAAAGAAAGGTAAGTATTTCTTTGCTTTGGAGAAATACATGTCCAAAAACAGGAAGAAAACCTGGATATTGGTGTTGACTGGAGTCATAAATATCCTTCCCAGAAACAAAGAGAGAAACTGCTCTGGAATTATGTGCTTTGAGGATGCTGGCAGCAAAAAGAGATACGATAAATCTCTGATTGAGTCTACTGTCCAATCCTCCTTGATTTCAGAGCAGACTCTATTTAAGCAGTCTTCGACTTACAACAGTTTGTTTAGTGACCAAAGTTACAACAACACTGAAAAAAGTGACTTGTGACCGTTTTTCTCATTTATAACTGGTGCTGCATCCCTTAGTCATGTAATAAAAATTCAGATGCTTAGCAACTAACTCGTATTTATGACCATTGCAGCGTCCCAGGGTCATGTGATCACCTTTTGCAAACTTCTGACAAGTAAAGTCAATGAGGAAGACAGATTCACTTAACAACTGTTACTCACTATAACAGCTGCAGTGATTCATTTAACAACTGTAGTAAGAAAGGTAATAAAATGGGGCAAAATTCACTTAACAAATATCTCACTTAGCAACAGAAATTTTGGGCTCAATTGCAATTGTAAGTCAAGGACTACCTGTAACCCAATACAAGGTGGGTTAAATTTGCTAAAACAATCCTCAACCTTCAATTATTCAGTAGTCCCCATCCTTTTTGAGAGAACGGAAGGCACGGCTAAGACAAGTGGCAGGGAACACACATGTTAAATAGTTTGCCCAAGCAATGCCACTGTTTTGAGAAGGCATTTTGATGCCAAAGGTTGGCTTTCATGCTGCTTCTTTTTCTCACCTCACCAAGAAAGGAATTAGAAATCTGAGTGGATACCATTTAGTTGCCCTCCCCAACAAAGTGCTGGCCAAACTGAACTGCACTGCAACAACTCTGTCTCTGGCCATCATATCCCTAAAAGATGGTGAGAGAAGTATTAGTTCAATGCACCCAGCAGGTGTCAGATGAAAATTGCTAAGAATACAGGTGTGCTTAGAAACGCCAGCAATGTTAATCTGCAGTTAGAAGAGGATTATAATGTGAGGGACTGTCTGTTCTCCGGTGCACAGCAAAGATAGGTCATTTTTGCTTAGCGCCAGGGTAATCCTGCAAAAAGGGACGTGGTGGCACAGTGGCTAAGACGCTGAGCTTGTTGATCAGAAAGGTCAGCAGTTTGGCGGTTCGAATCCCTAGTGCCACGTAATGGAGTGAGCTCCCGTTATTTGTTCCAGCTTCTGCCAACCTAGTAGTTCAAAAGCATGTAAAAATGCAAGTAGAGAAATAGGAACCACTTTTGGTGGGAAGGTAACAGTGTTCCATGCACCTTCGGCATTTAGTCATGCCGGCCACATGACCATGGAGACGCCCCCTACAGTCAGGAATGACTAGGGGAACCTTTACCTTTTAATCCTGCAAAGCTATTACAGGGACTGAAACAAACCAAGCTTTTCTTGCAAGCCCTAAAGTTTGAGCTTCGTCTCCTGTGCTTTTGTGCCTGATCTTGAAGGCTTACAAACGCGCTGAGGATCAACCTGGATCAAATTTCCGAAGGGTTATGCGTGGATGGGAGGAGTAACGTCCAAAGAAGTCCCATTCCTGGGCAGAGAATCCAGCAAGGTTCTTCCTTCCACCACCCCCGTCCCTTGCCCCGGGAGTTGTATTTCTGGAGCGTGCAAAATAAACGTCACGGATGATGAGGCCGACGCTGCCTCAAACTGACAAGGGCTGTGGAAGCCGCTCTGCCTTGCCTCCCGCAAGTTTGGCTAATTGACAGCTCACTAAACCGACAACCTGAGGGGATTTTTTTTTTTTTTGGCGAGGCAATCAATAGGAAACGTATGTGCGGAGAGGGCGCTACCACTTTTAAACGCCCCTCCCTCCCTCCCTCCCCTGTGCTTGCAAAATAGAGACCCCGGGCAGGCCATAGAAAAAGCAAGAGCCATTGCCACGCCGAATCAAAATTCCTCAAGAGACGCTGCTCCTCGAGCCCCCAGGGGTCACCGCATCAAACAAAGGGCACCGCTTTCGCGTTGCCCCCCCCCGATATATATATAAACCGCCTTTTTAGCCCCCCTTCTCTCTCTCTTTCTCTCCAAGCGCGTGCAAAGGAGCTACGCGCGCGACGCCGCAAGCTTTTCTCGCCGGCCCCTTTCCAAGCCCCTGCCTGCCTGTGCAACTCCCCGCAAGTGAAACTTTTTTTTTCCCAGACGGTGGGATCGGCTTCCCACACACCCCCTCCTTTCCACACACACGCACCCCGAAGGCGGGCACCCAACCCACCCCGAAGCCCCCCGACACACGCACTGCTTTTCAAAGCACCAGCAGACAACCTTTGCTCTCGCGGGCAGGATTTACGCCTCAGCGGCAGGCAGGCAGGCAAGCCGGCCCCTCCCTCCAGGAACGCAACCCCCCCACCCCAGGCCCGCCCCTGCCAGCGCCGAAGAAAAGCCTTCGAGGAAGCAAACTAAGGCTCCAAGGAGCACAATGGGGATCCCGTGGGGTCCCAGAGGGCTGGGATGCTTTGAGTCACGCACCAAATAACGGTTGTGCTTTCGGGAGCCGGGGGTGGTGGGTGGGTGGGAGAAGAGTGTGAGGTTTTTGCTTAGCCCGCTTTGGACACGCGAGGGACGCGTACCAGCTTCCTCCCCACAATACCTCCGCTCCTATGCCTCTACCCTCCTTGCATTCCTCAACGCTGATCTCAGCCCCGACCCGACTCGAAGGAATATCGGCTCCGTGGGCCTCCGGCAGCCGGACCCTCTCTATCCTCCCGCACGCCACCCCCCACGCGCGCGCGCGCGCGTCTTATCATCACCACTTTCTCACGAGGCGCCCCGAAGGAAAACCCACCCCGATCCTCCTCCACCGCAACTGGCTCGTTTTCTACTTTCCAATTAAGCCTCCGAAGTGTCCGTGGGGAGAGTTGGGTGATCGTGGGAGCAGCAACATCTCGGGCAGCCACGTCCAGACATCGCGACTTTCCTCTCCCACCCGTTGATTTTGGCAAGTCAAAGACAACCCCGCTCCCTGGTTCCCCCGGGAAATGCCCAAACGCTTCAGGTCCCGTCCCACGGAGGGGCCTCCTCGTCCGAGCGGGCGCGCATCCCCACATCGGCCGGCCTCCGAGCTGGCGTCCAACCCAACCCAGCCCCGTTCCTCATCCCCGCGGGCCCCCTGACAGCGCCATCCGCTGCCACTCACCTATTCATCCCTGCCTGTCCCTAGCGGAACCCGGCGCAGCCACCTGGTCCGCGTGGCCGGGGCGCTTCAGCTGCGGGGCCGGGCGCTGTGGCGCTGTGGGCGGCCGCTGGACTATGCATCCTTTTTGCCACCGGGCTGGGACGATGCAGCACCCGAGCCGCCGGGATTGCTGCTCCTTCGGCCAGTCAAGCGAGCAGTTCCAGGTTGCGCGCCGCCCCTCGCTGCCTCCCGCTTCCCTCCGCCCCGGATCCTCCCCCTGTCTCCAGCGCCCTGCCCACGCCCCTCCTCTTTCCTCCGGCTCGGGTCTCGGCTCCTCTTTGCTGCCGGGCTGACCTTCTCCGCCTTCTACGATCTCTAAGCCTTTGCAACGGCCCCGCTCCCGGGAGGCGCCGGTTCATCTCCTCCCGGTTCCAGGCGAAGAGATGGGTTCTTACACATATATATATATGATGTGTGTGTGTGTATGTGTGTGTGTGTGTTGTATTTGTGTTGATAAATAAATAAAGGGAGACTACTATAGATCTATTTCAAGCTATTTAGCTCTCATCAGCTAGCCATACCCTTACTGGGATTTGATTTATTGGGCATACCCCTGGATCAAATCCCTGTGTGTGTGTGTGTGTGTGTGTAAAGTTTTTTTATATACATCTCATTGCATGAATGATTTGATTGCTGGGTGTCATACACTTTGATACAAATGAACATAACAGTATTATTTCTAATAATTACATTTCATTTTTAGTTTTACTAACACATGACTTCTATGATCATCCTTCAATTCTTAACCTTCTCATAGTTCTGCCATATGTTGTATCATCTTAACATCTGTTTTTACTATTTATCCCCTTATTTCTACCTCTGTTTTAGTCCTTTTTTACCCCCTTCCCTTATCATTCCAACATTCAAAGACGTGATCCTCCCTTGTTTCATTATTCACTATTTCAATATGCACTTCTAACTTCAATCATGATCTTTCAAGCATTTAATGTATGTGCATCGTTCATCACATTTTTTACATATTTAATATTTTCCCAACACTTCAATCCTTATGATTCTGCTATTAATACTCTTGTTTTCATTGAAATATGTGCTGTCTTTCTTTCTCTAAAAGGAGATGGGTTCTTGAATCCCTCAAAATGCGAACCCAGGTCCATTAGGGAAGAAGAGGCTTCTGGAAACCATCTGCTGAGTAGCTGGGTTGAAGTTAGGCCCCTAAGCTGAAAGGGCTTGGTGGGACCCGTGCTGAACTTAGTCCAAGCCTCCCACACCTGACTAATGAAGGCCAGAGGGCCTCCTTGGGAATCCTGGTTTCTCCCAAGCAGTCGCAACAGTGGGAAGCAATGCACGCTTTTGCATCCACGATTCCAGGGTGTGCAGAAGTGATGCCCCCCTCAAAGTCCTTCAAAAGTTCTGACTATTTTGAGTCGGTTTTAAAAGCAGAAAGAGCGCTTTCCCCCCAAAACGCGAATTGCTGTCAGTTGCTTTTGGTGTGGGAAAGGGTTGTTGTGATCCATGAAAAAGGGCATTTTCTTACAGAATGCTGCCTTTCATTCCTTCGACTTTGCTCATCTCCATTTGGGAACCAAGAAAGAACTTAAGGACACTTCTTGTCCTTAAATTTCCATTTCCAGTTTAGGGGGTGGGACGGTTTAAGTCAGGGGTCACCAACCTTTCGGACCTCAGAGACCACTAAATTCATAATTTTAAATCCCTCGGACCACTAATATGAATTTAAAAAAAAAAGAAAAATAGTATTTAGTGCAATATAAAAAAGTGCAAATAATTTTTCAGCAGACCACCAAAATTTTCTAGCGGACCACTGGCTGGTGACCACTGGTTTAAGTTATACTTAAGCAGTTAGTAAGAAATCACCACCACACTCCTTCAGATTGGAGATACAGACCAACATACTTACGTACTGTGACTACAGCCCTGACATGCTCTTTTCTTAGGTGTGCATACTGTAAATCTCTCATTTAAACAAGACAATTTCAGTAAATATATTCTGAGTTGACACACACAGTCAAGATGATGGATTCCTTCTGACTGCAGAAACAGCCCTAGAGTCAAGACTGCTTTACTTTTTGCATCTTGTAGCTCTGCCCTACAGGTCTTGCTCTTCCTTTACTCTCAGCCTTATTACTTATTACAGCATAGGCAATGTTGTTTATTGTGAATTAATAATTTTCAGTGTTTTATGCTGCTGAAATTAGCACAGACAATGAGATGTGAGGATTATAGCAAATTTATCGTAGGTCTGGCAGTTAAATATGGGTGGCCTCCTTTGAAAGTTACAATGGTCCCCTAGAAATATATATTTTATTGTATTTATTTAGTTTGTCAAGCATGCACAAGATAGGTATAATTATGGACATGGACATGAACGAAGGAAATGAATACAAATAAATGGGGACAGTAAGACAGGGACAGCAGGCATGCTGGTGCACTTATGCATGACCCCTTTACAGATCTCTTAGGAATGGGGTGAGGTCCACGGTAGACAGTTTAAGGTTAAAGTTTTGGGGGTTTGAGGATGTAACAACGGAGTCAAGTAGAGCAGTCCAGGCATTGACCACTCTGTTGCTGAAGTCGTATTTTCTGCCATCTAGTTTTGAGTGGTTTACCTTGAGTTTGTATCTATTGTTTGCCCGTGTATTATTGAGGTTGAAGATGAAGAAGTTGTTGACAGGTAAGACGTTGTAGCAGGCAATTTTGTGTACTATGCTTAGATCGGACTGCAGGCGGTGCAGTTCCAGATTGTCTAAGCCCAAAGTTTCAAGCCTGGTGGCATAAGGGATTCTATTGTGAGCAGAGGAGTGGAGTACTCTTCTTGTGAAGTAACTCTGGACTCAATCGTATTAATGTCCGATATACAGTGTGGATTCCAGGCAGATGAGCTGCATTCAAGAATTGGTCTGGCAAAGGTCTGGCATAGCCCTCTGGGGAACCAACGAGCTCACCCTGAGAAACATTGATAAAGACTATTAATGAAACTCTATATCATCAGGAATATGGTTTTTTTTTCATTTTTCCCTGTGTCCATCCATCCATTCCTTTCTTCCTTTAAAAAAAAATAATTTCACTTTTTTAAAGCCTCTTCTTCAGGGCAGTCCATGACCAAGACAGCTTATTATGGACTAACCAAGCTATTCAAGAGGGGTCAAAGCCACAGGGCTAAAGGTGGTCTCATATTTACTCAGGTAGTTAGTGAGTGTTAAAAGGGTTTCTGTACTCTCTTCAATGATATTCCAGGCGTTGGGCTTCCAGAAGGGAGCCAGGCCAGCTATCATCACAGACAATACCTGATCAAGTGGAATGGAGGGTGGGGAAGGAATGGAGGAATGGGGTCCTTTCTCCTTCCTTTGCATCAGGCGAAATTCCTTACCACGGATGGCATTTATCAGAGCATCTGCTGGGGCAGATGAAAAAGCCTCTATTAAATATCCCCGGTGGAATAGAACATCGGAATATAAAATTATACCTCACTCGCGGTTGAAATTAATTGCAGTATTACCTTTGGCTCCGATTTGTTCTGCTAAATTCCCAGGGTAGCCAGGGATGGCCTTCTTTCCAACCCCCTGGTTTTAAATGTTCATTTTGTAAAATGTCTTTCCTTCAACAGGGATTTTACCCAAAAAAATATGGTGGTCTATATTCAGTGCCACGATTCCCTAACAAACTTTAAACCCACCCACAGTATTCCGGATAAAACAAAACACACACACAAAAAAAAAACCCAATGGCATTTGCATCATTTTTATTTTATTTTATTAGAATGCTGATTATCATGGAATATATTAACTAGGCTTGCTTAAACATACAGGATTTAATGGATGCCTGTTTAAGCTTGTGCGATTTCCTTTCTCTTTTCCCAATTCCAGTTCTCCTCCCCCCATTGCTGGCTATAGCTTGCACTGCACACATAACCCACATGCTTGGAAGCGTAATGAATAAGGATTGGAAAAGTAACCTCTGAAACACAGCAAATCCCTCTTTTAACCATCCTTCACAGCAATTCGAGAAGTGGGTATCTGCTGATCCCTCAAGGGAATTTTTTTAAAAAAACTGGTTTCATTTAGCATGCCCACCAATCGTGTTAAAAACAGATAGGTTTAAAGAAGGCGGTGGGCTAAATATTCTTACTGTGCTATCCTAGAAAAGAGCAATTTAAAAATTAATAGCGCTTAGACTGAAACAACACTTTTGATTTCAGCTGTGTTTATTGTGAATTGTTCACACGATGCTCATGAAAATCATCAGTGTTGTTTCTTTACGGAAACCAGCTTCACATCCATGGAAGGATACCAATAAAGATTGTAATGTGCTGCTGCAGTCAAAATTAGAAGCAGCTTTGCCTCTGGCCTCAATGGATGAAGGATAAGACTTCATATTTATGGGTTGTCTCCATAGAAACAGGAGTGGGTCCCCAGAAGGAGAGGCAGGGGAGAGAGTATGGAAGGATTATGCCAAGGGGGAAATCATCAGAATAACTATATAACAGCAGCAAGGAACAAAATATTGCAAAACTGGAAGGCATCCTTTAAGCAGCACAGATGATGATAAGGAAGAAGATGGACTGGTTTCATGAGCAGTTGCAAAACAACTGTACCAATACCAAACAATTGGCAAAGAGTTGTGATTGGGCACTTCATCAAGATAGGACAGTGATGGCGAACCTTTTTTGGCTCGCGTGCCACAAGTGGGGGAGCGCAGGGGGGTCGAGTGCGGGCGTGCCGCACCCATAATGCAACGTGCGACCACCCCAGTGTGCATGCGCGCAAAATGCGCGACCACCCCCATTTTTACATGTTTTTTTTGCCCTCCCCAGGCTCCAGGGGCTTTATAGGAGCCTGGGGAGGGCGAAAAGAGCCTCCCCCGACCCCCCGGAGGCCCTCCGGAGGCTTCAGGGACTGTCCAGAGGCTTCCCTGAAGCCTTCGGAGCGCTTAAAACCACCCTCCGAGCAAACCGGAAGTGACTTCCGGGTTGCTCGGAGGATCATTTTAAGCGCTCCGAAGGCATCAGGGAAGCCTCGGACGGTCCCTGAAGCCTTCGGAACACTTAAAACCACCCTCCGAGCAAACCGGAAGTCACGATAGGGTCTTCCTAATCTGAGAGCCCATTAATAACTAAGGGTGGTATTTCCTTTAATGATCAGAAAGTACAGGAGTTTTACATCTTACGAAGCAGCCATAGAACAGAGCAATTGGACTGAAGGACTGTTTCTAATTCATGGTCTTGCCAGGAGTTTTCTGACCTCTAGCTGCATAATGAAGATTTTTAGTTTAGTTTTTTTTTTAAATTATTATTATTTTATTGTTTTGATTATTATTTTATTGACATGCCTCTTAAGAAACAGGGACACGATAGTTCAGTGGCTAAGACGCTGAGCTTGTCGATCAGAAAGATTGGCAATTCGGCACTTGGAATCCCTAGCACCGCATAATGGAGTGAGCGCCCGTTACGTGTCCCAGCTTCTGCCAACCTAGCAGTTCGAAAAGATGTAAAAAAATGCAAGTAGAAAAAGAGGAACCACCTTTGGTGGGAAGGTAACAGGGTTCCATGCACCTTCGGAATTTAGTCATGCCGGCCACATGACCACGGAGACGTCTTCGGACAGCTCTGGCTCTTCAGCTTTGAAACAGAGATGAGCACCACCCCCTAGAGTCAGGAACGACTAGCACATATGTGCAAGAGGAACCTTTACCTTTACCTATCTTAAGAAACACAATTCTAACTGGCTCAAAACAGTAAAAAAAAAGGCAACCAAAATGCAGGAGAGCACAAGACAAACTGGGTCCCTCAGCCATTCCTCTAATGCAGCTAACCCCACCATCTTCAGGCTCCCGTCCCACTCTATCCCCAGCCCTTCACCCCACAGCCCAAATATTCCCCATTTTATCTGCATCTTAGCAAACTTTGGCTAGAGGTTTAACAAAGACACAGCATACAGCATGTCTAAAATAGTCTGGAAGTGGAAGATGGGGAATTACTGGCAAGAGGACAAAGTACAAAAGCAGGATATCCCAGAAAGAACTCATAAAGAAGCAGAGGTTTGCATAGTCACTTTTATGATCTGTTGAAATCCTCTCCCAAACAATCAAAACATGAATCATCACTCGACTATTATGTATTGAATCAAAACTTCGGTGCTTCTTCCCATAAAAAGAATTAAACGTTGAACTGGCTCTTGGCAGCTGCTGGCCTGAGCTCCCAGGATATGGGATAAGTTGGCCTAACTACAGATCTAAATGTTGACAAAAAAAGACAATGCATTGATTCTGGGATCTTTATATATATGTATGTATGTATGTATGTATGTATGTATGTATGTATGTGTGTGTGTTACAACCTGGTATGACTAAATATGGGAGGAAGGTCACTACTCCCTCTTTCTGTCCTTCGGCTTATCACAGAAGACCATGCAGGCAGAAAACCATTTTTTTTTATTTTTACTGTTGCCTTTTTATATTTGTGTTGTATTTGTACTGATAAATAAATACATTTTATTTATTTATCAGTACAAATACAACATGTATGTATGTATGTATGTATGTATGTATGTATGTATGTATGTATGTGTGTTACAACCCCTTTGTTATTTACATATAAGTTGAACACAATGTGACCGTCCTGGCGTTTCATCCACCATAGAAATCAAAGTGAAAGACAAATAACATATACTGTATATTACTTACACAGTACTAGTCTTATACAATTATTTTTGACCATCATATTCATTCTAATACATATATAATATCTCATTTCATGTCTACTTAGCCTAATTTTTTCGTGTTCCGACTCCCACCTCTTGTTCCAGCCATTGATAAAATCTATTCCATGTGTCTTGAATTCAGCAGGAGTCCCAGAAGGGCCTTGGATTTCTCATCCTGGACTCCTAAATGACTGCAAAGTGACATTTGCAGGGAGCAGGATGGAAAATTTCATAAAGATGGTAGAACAGCATTAATGTATGGTCTGGTTCAAAAGTTGGTATAATGATTGTTAATGTTCATGTTACCTGTGAATGGGATATTGTTCTCCTTAAATTTGCAGATGAGGGTAACAATCAGTAGCTATACAGGAACATAAGACTAAATTAAGGCCAATTCACTTAAACATTCATTATAGCACAGGGGATGGAGTGTATTTGCCAAAGCTTTCTCCTCTCCCTGATCTGCTTCCAAAGCAAAACAATGGTTAAAACATTTCTCCTGGTTAAATACTCTCTACTGGATCAGGGATAGACACCATCAGCAGAAATCTGGCTGACACTTTCCTGTTAAGAGTACCCCTCAGTTGATCCCATGGGGAAGCTGACATTCCTCTAAGTTCATTAGTGGTTTAACTGCAAAATTATGACAATCTTAGATCCAGGGTTCTAAAAATATGGCATTTCCCCCCTCCCCCTTTTTAGAGAAAGTAAAACATATGTAAAATGATTATCTCCTCCTCACTACCAGTTCTTTTTCTGCATGTTGATTTGCCTGGGATTGTCCCGTCAACAACTTAAATTACATTTCTGCAAGCAGTGGGTAATTAGAATTATATAGAAAGAGCAGCTTCGCTCCTTAGTGGGGGGGGGGGGGGGACATGACAAAGCTGCCCGGCAAAATGAGGCCACCGTTGTCAGGAATTCCGTTTTTTCTTGCTTGTACAGCATCGTGTACAAGTATGGGTCTCTTTTCTCCATGTAGAGAGCACCAAATCAGTGACAACAAGGGCTTGAAAGAGGATGACATATCATTTTGATTCTCACAGCCTCTGACTCCTCTGTTAGAACTGCAAACATTAGCGCTTTTAGCTCAGGAGGTTCCTAACATGTTGGTCAAAGACCGGTCACACTTAACACTCATTTCTGCTAATTGATGGGCCTATTAAGACCTGCTTTATAGCTGTGCAGCTATTCAGAGAACAGGCCTTGAGTCACTGCTTATAGTTTACCCCCCCCCCCCCCCAAAAAAAAAAAGCAAGCATTGAGCTCAGTACACTGAAGTGGGAGTCAGAAGCCCTATTCCAATGAAGCAAAAGAATTTTCCCAGAAGATTTTAAACAATCTGTGTCCTGCCAAAGAGATCGCGATCACCACCGTGTTCCACCATAGTCTTTTAAGAGAAATCAGGAATTCTCTGTTAGAAGAACGGGATATGCCCAAATCTGTCCATTCCACTCTGGACTTCTCTGTTCATGGAGATTCAGTGAGGACTGATCTACACCTCACAGTTTGAATAAGCGTATGATTAGCCTGCTTCCCCAATTAGCCCCCTTATTTTTGCTGACCCAACAACCTCCTCTACACCCATTCTTGCTGGAAAATTGTATTAACATTTCCCCAATATTTTGAGATAGGAAACAGACCAAAACTGCATTGTAAATCCTAAAGCAAGCTTAATTGTTTAAAAATACATTTTTAAAAAGTCAGGACCCAGAAACTCTTAGGATTTATCCATTGTAGTTCTTAATCTCATCCATCCAAATATAACTACTTTGGACACAAAGCACCACTATTCCACCAGACTTCATATAGAGAGAGCCATTTTGATCTAGTGGTTAAGGCACCAGGCTAGAAACAGGGAAGATGTGAGTTCTAATCCTGCCTTAGCCATGGATGAAAGCCATGGATGAAAGCCAGCCATGTGGGCTTGAGCCAGTCCCTTTCTCAGACCAACTCACCTCACAGGGTTGTTGTTATGGAGGAAAGAGCAGAAAGTAGGGGTTTTAGATGTTAAACACCTAAAGTTGTTTATAAAAAATAATAAAGGCAGGAGATGGATGGATGGATGGATGGATGGATGGATGGATGGACGGGTGGATGGATGGATGGATGGATGGATGGATAGAGAGGTAGTAGGTAGCTAGCTAGGTAGGTAGAGATACATAGATGGATGGATGGATGGATGATAGATAGATAGATAGATAGATAGATAGATAGATAGATAGATAGATAGATAGATAGATAGATGATAGATAGATAGATAGATAGATAGATAGATGATAGATAGATAGATAGATAGATAGATAGATAGATAGATAGATGATAGATAGATAGATGATAGATAGATGATAGATAGATAGATAGATAGACAGACACGTAGACAGACAGACAGACATATCATTCAGTCGGTTGGTAGGTAGGTAGGTAGATAGGTAGATAGGTAGATTCCTATTTGACACCTCCAGTCCTGATTCAACATGTGCTACTACCTTTTCCCAGCTACTCTGTTCTAGAGACCGCAGTGACGTTTGGTAATCATAAAGCACTTAGCCCTTCCAAAGCATTCTACTTATTTTCATAAATTAGATCTTCCACTGCCAGATGCTTGCAATTTAGGAGACTAGATTAGGTTCCTTGCAATTTAATTCAAAGACATCCTACACTACATCCTTATTTTATGAGGCACAGTCAACAGTGTTTGCATGTTTTCCCCAAGCCCCAAATGCATAGATTGACCTTAGCATATGACAATGTGGGAATCCAACCTGTCATCATTACCTTTCTGCAGGTTGATTTTTATTTAGATGTGGGAGGGGAGGGGAAGAGGAGAAGATGAAGCTCAAAGCGTTTTAGATGCGCCCGTCATGGAATCCTGGGACTCAAGAGTTCAGGGGGGCAGCCTTGGGATTGGTAACAGATGCCACTGTCAAGGTCCTTTGGAAGAATCCAAGATCGTTCCATGTCTGTACATCAGGAATGCTCAGTTTGATCTATTAACAGATTTAATCACCTAGTTAACTTACAAGGTACCTCTAGATAATCGACAGCAGATTTTAAACATTTGTTTTCATTAACAGCCATTTGCAAAAAGAAAGGGATTGTAGGTACCAACTCTATGAAACATCTTGTTTCCTCCCCGTAGGAAAAGTTCTGTTTTAAAACTATTGTCCACCTAGACTGCCTTCGCTATTATTAATAGTAGTAGCAGCAGCAGTAGTATGTTAAATAGGTGGTTAGTAAGGCAGTGCCTGCTTAAAAGATTGTTCAGAAGAAATGCTTTTGGAGTCATTTTTATGTAAATCGGGGAACGCGGTGGCTCAGTGGCTAAGATGCTGAACTTGTCAATCAGAAATGTCGGCAGTTCGGCGGTTCGAATCCCTAGTGCCACGTAATGGATGCCCGTTACTTGTCCCAGCTTCTGCCAATCTAGCAGTTCAAAAGCACATAAAAATGCAAGTAGAAAAATAGGGACCACCTTTGGTGGGAAGGTAACAGTGTTCCATGCGCTAGATGTTTAATCATGCTGGCCACATGACCACGGAGACATCTTCGGACAGTGCTGTCTCTTTGGCTTTGAAACGGAGATGAGCACCGCCCCCTAGAGTCGGGAACGACTAGCACATATATGCATGGGAAACCTTTACCTTTACCTTCATTACAGCAGCTCGGTTTTTCTCAGTTTATACCCATTTAAAAAGAGAGAGAGAGAGAGAGATTGCTGCTTTAAGAATTGATGGTCTTTGACAAATAAATTCCTTAAAGCAACATCACCTTTTTCAAGCTTTGTGGTTTTATGTTAATTATCCAAGACTTCCTCACTTTTTCACATCAAATTAGTACTCAGACATCTAGTTTGCAAACTGTCGCTTTAAGAAAACAAATGAAAGGTGATAACTTGTTCATGTTGCTTGCAAGACAAATAGATCTATCCATGCTGAATTGGTTATCTTTAGAGTTATATGTGATTTCTTAAAAAAAAAAAACACCTTGGGGGGGATAGATGTATAGGTCACAGCAAATGTCTAATTTTCCTAGATGCTCCAAAAGGAAAAAGAAAGGGAGGGGAGGGGAAACTCCTTTAGGGTTCAGATATTAGGACTCCCCAGTCTTCAGTAGCTCAAGCCAGCATGGCCAATAATGATGGGTGCTGGGAGCTATAGATCACCAACATTTGGAGGGCCACCAACCTTCTGCATTTGTTAAACAGCACAGTTTGGCAATACATTGCATTGTCAAATAAGTGCTAAAGAGAGGGCAAATCAGTTTGGGCACTAATACACAAATCACCATAGAATGCTGTATGATGGAGAAATGATTTGGAAAGGAAACACTCATGAGTTAAAATAGTTTACAAACAATCGAAATAGGAAAATTAAAACCCTCATGTTTTATTCCTGCTTTGTCATACTAAACGGCACAACAGGGCCTGAAGGGAAAATCCCATTTTCAAAAACTCAGCAAGCATCTCAGAGAGGGCTTGGTCTTTCATTCTGGAATTCTGTCCGAAAGCAAAGATGAAAAGGAGTCTTTTCTGTACTAGCTGGGATGATATTATATTGATGTTGCCCCTACCGCAGCCTCCGTAGGTACGATGCTGTGGAATGCCACTTGGGGCTTAATGCACGGGAATAAATCCTGAAGGGCCGAAGGATTATCCCTGCAGGAACATGTTATGAAAGCAAATCCATTTTCCTCAGTCTCAGCTTCTTGCTCCCTCCCATACCTTCCACATCATTTAGCAGTTTAAAAAATCCATCTAGAGAGGCAAGGAAGTTGGAGCACGCCTGTGGGACTCTAAAAAGGAAAGAATGGAAGAAGAGTTGGTTGGTTGGAGTAAGGCCTACTTAATCTTGCCTCCATTCAAATTTGATTGGATACATTTATTTCTTTGTTTTTGACAACATCAGCAATAGTTAACATATGGGCCTGATGAAACTGAGCTCCTGCTTCAAAGACTTTGAAATTAAAGTACTAGTTCTAACTATGTGCTCTTCCCTTCACCCTTTTTAGAGCACATTTTGATACTCTTCTACATTTCACAGGCAAAGAAGTTCATGTTACCTTTCTCTCTAAATCAAATGAAACTCAGCTGTCATTCCAGTGAAAATTGACAGCAAGCTCAACTATTGTGCTTGATTAAAGCCAAGTTGGTATGATGGCCAAACTTCAGAAGATGCTTAAATGATGCAAGCAGATTCATCGATGGTGCATCCTGTAAAATGCAACATTACAATTGCAATAAAAATAATTTGCCTTTAGGAGCAAAAAAAAATCATTTTATTTCAACACTGAGGTTGCAATGGGCTGTTTCCTACATGCACAAGTGAACTGCAGATATCGTTCTTGTATATCTGGTCAGTCTGACTGCATAGGGTGAAATGACATGGACAGCACATTTGGGCTTAATTGCACATCACAGCAGTGTTTAATCATTTTTTATTGAATTAAGTATAAGTAGCTGGACTTCATAAGGCAAAAGCAGATAAATTACACTGTTGTGTATGAGTTTGTTGTGTACTACCTTCTAAATGTAGTAATTTTAACTACTAAATGCAGCTCCCAAATTAGAACTGGAAATATTTTGTCCTGTACATTTTGGACAATCTCTAAAGATGAAACATGTTTAAACAAGAGAAAGATAACTGCCATTATACTATGATTGCCTAGAATTGAACTGGGAATTTTTTTTTTAAAAAAAAACCTGGTAGAACTGTGCAAATCTTTAAAGGGTGCTACATTTCATCAAAGATTTGAGTGAAATTCCCCTTTGATTAGGGCAGGGGTGTCAAACTCAACTCATCATCGCAGCAGTGTCACGTGGCGTATCGGGACTTTGTTCCCCTTCGCTAAACCCGGACGTGGGCATGGCCAGCGCATGATGTATCTGGCCCGTGGGCTGCAAGTTTGGATTAGGGGATGGTTAAATGATGCTGGCTAAATTAGAAAAATAAAGGAAAGAGATTGTATTAATACACCGTAATTAATTATACTGTGGTTGATATGAAAATATATGTACAATTATAAGTGTGGGCGTGATGGCTTAGCAGTTAAAGATGCTGAGCTGGTCAGCGGGAAAGCTGACAGTATGGATTCAAGACCCGGGTACAGGTTTGAGACCTTATGGGTTCAAGACCTGTACTCACCCTGCGAGACAGGGTGAGCTCCCATTACTTGTCCCAGCTCCAGCCCACCTAGCAGTTTGAAAGCATGCAAGTGCAAGTAGATAAATAGGTACCATTTCAGTGGGAAGGTAACAGTGTTCCATGTCCCTTGGCATATAATCATGACCACAAAAATGTCTTGGGACAACACTTCGTTTCCTCAGCTAAGAAATGGAGATGAGCTCTGCCGCCTAGAGTCGGACATGACCGGACAGGGGAAACCTTTACCTTTATGTAACTATAATTTAAAAATATAACTTTAGTATTATGTAAATAATATATTAATTAATATTATGTTACTATAATATTGATACATTAAACATTTTCCTACTTTATTCCAATATTAAACATTAGGGCTGGTTTCTGAAGCATATTAGAGCACAGTTTTTTGAGATATATTGACTGACTGAAAATAATCTCCCTTATTCTTTTGTGTGGCAGTTGCCAGGAGTCAACACACTGATTTAATACAATACAATACAGTACAATACAATAGTAGAGTTGGAAGGGATCTTGCAGGTCTTCTAGTCCAACCCCCTGCCTAGGCAGGAAACCCTATACCGTTTCAGATAGATGGCTATCCATTCTATTTGAAGTTGTGTGTGTGTGTGTGTGTGTGTGCACGTGTGTGTGTGTACATACACACAACTTCAAGCCAGTGGGCTGATTCCTGGTGACTGCCAATTTTCTTGGCAAGCTTTTTCAGAAGTGGATTGCCCTTGCCTCATTCCTAGGCTGAAAGAGAAGGACTGGGACAAGATCACTCAGCTGGCTTTGTTCCTAAGGCAGGATTAGAACACACAGTCTCCTGTTTCTAGCTTGATACCTTAACCATACTACACCATACTAGCCTTCTGTTTCTTCTTACTGATTCCATATAGATGAACCTACCTGTGGACTTTAAGCTCAGCCAAAGTAGATTTGCATGTTTTTAACAATTATCCCAATGCAGTAGAAGTGGGGAAGGGGAACCTCCTATATATAAAATGTCAAGTAAATAACTTACCTTGCCATCTCTCCATTAGTCCTCCTCAAGCAATCTACATCATTATTTCAGTTTCTTCCATAGACACAGCTCCCAAAATATCATTTTGATTTTCAGAAAGGGCAAGAGTGGTGGAGGGTTTTTAAAAAAAATAATAATTCAGTCATTCTTTGATTAAGCATGGAAGGAACATGTTCATAATCTCCAGAGAACAGATGATACGGCTACTTAACTTGGCTTCCTGAGGACAGCCCAAACTATCAAGCAGGAAGTAAATAACACCCATTGCATACCTTAATACAACCTTCAGCAGGATATATTCTAACCATGATTTGTTGAATAAGCCATAATCTGTGAGGCAATATGATCACAGTAGTTAAGTATATACAACACGCTAGCCAAAACCCAGTAAGTATAATATGTAGATCTGCCATGCTGGGTGGAAAAAACTGGGTAAGTCCTAGATGGCAGCAGTTAGTTGTCATTTGGACTTTTGCAGTGCTCGCCATGGTTGTGTGAATCCAATGAGGGAATAATGTAAAACATGAAAAAAGGGACAAATGTACAAGAGTGATTAAAAATAACCCTATATACTGGGTGATTTTTATAAGTGTGATTTCAATCCACTAATATATGCTAGCTTTCAAAGGGGACTTAAAAAAAAAAACAATACTTCAATAGTCCTTTCATTATAAGGAATTTCCATTAATAAAAACATGCAGTTGAGTTAGAAATAGGGGAGGCAAAGCAAAAGGTTGTGAATAAATCCCCTGCATTGCCAATGCATGTTATTCTGAATCAATGGTGTCTGGATTTGGGCATTTAAAACAACCAAAGATGATAGAGGAAAAGAATAAAATAATTATGTGATAGAAAGAAGGGCAGAAGGCATGACTATATGTTTTCTTCTCTTTTCATTCTTTTCTTTTCCTTCTTTTCTATTTTGATTTGGTCTGGTTTTATGTACGTTTACTCCGGTGAAATGTTCTAATATGTACATTAAAAATGTATGTTGGTTTGAGCTATTCAACTCGTTTTTTAAAAAATGTATCTATTGCATTTACCAAAACAATCACTTTTCCCACACAGACGTTTTTAAACATCCTGAACTAATTCTGTTCCTGTCAGGGCAATATATACACCCGGCTTCATTGCCTTCTGGAATGAATAAAGTTTCTGATTTTAAACACCTCCACCTCCCCACCCACCCCCCACCCCAGGAAAAAAAAAGAAGTAAGAGAAGAAAATTTTGAGACCGTAACTCTCCCATAAGAATCTCCTTAGAGAGCAGGCAAGAAAGCGGTGGGGTTGATCGGCCTCACCTCACACATCTGGTTGTACTTAAAATGCATGTAGCTCATGGGGGAGGATGCGCTGCCTTGCAGATAAGGAGGGGAGGGGAGAGAGGAGGGAAGTAAACCTCTCAGTACACTGATAAAGCAGAATGCTGAAGCCAGAGGCCCTGGAAGAACAGATGCATCCCCGAGAAGTCACAGCCTTTGGAAAACAGGCAAACAAACGTAGCACCCCCCAAAAAATGTTGATAGGAACCAAGAACCTTTCTGGAATGCCCATGACCAACTTGTGTTTATGACTTTATGAATAAGAGTCCAATTGTACAACTTAAGATAGAACTGCCAGAGAAGAAGGAAACGGGCTGGCCTGATCTGATTTCATGTATTTCAAATGGTTCCTTTACTCATGATTCATCTACGTCTTTGCCTCCAATGTCTGAAGAATTCATGAACGGCTCAAAAGCAGGGCTTGCTAACTGTATAGTATCAATTTATAGTGTCTATGCATATACAGTAATTTTGGAAATGTTGGGCTTCTTACCCCCAAAAAATGGCACGGGAGGGGAAATGGGCCATGGGAAAAAAAATGGTGAATGTTTTGGTGGGAACCTGAGTTGGTCGTGGTCAGAAGAGTTTGTGACCAGAGGTTCTACTACTGTATCTGTGGGTATATACCATATTTTTCGGAGTATAAGACACACTTTTTCCTTTCCTAAAAGAGCATGGAAATGTTGGGGCGTCTTATAGACCGAATACAGCCATTTTTGGCCTCCTGAAGCCCTGCCCCCACATCCCATTTTTGTAAAAAACAAGCCATTTTTCGTACAAACAGAGGCTTTTTTTGCCTTCCCTTAGCCCCCAGCAGCACTCTGCAGGCTTCAGCAGGGCTGGGGCAAGGCAGAAACGGGGGAGATTTTGCCATGCCTCAGCCCTGCTGAAACCTGCAGAAGGCTGCTGGGGGCTAAGGGAAGGAAAAAATAATTTTTTTCTTACTTACCTCTTCGAAATCTTGGTGCGTCTTATACACCGCTGAGTCTTATAATCCAAAAAATATGGTATGTCTGTCACACACCCCTCCCACCCCCCACCTTAAGGGCCATTACACGTAGTTCACAACTTATGACAGTGTGTTGAAGTGACCTTTTGAAGTTAAAACAGCACTGAAAAAAGTGACTTATGACCATTTTTCATACTTATGGCCATTGCAGCATCCCCACGGTCATGTGATCAAAATTCAGGTGCCTGTCAACTGACTCACATTTATGACGGTTGCAGTGTCCTGGGGTCATGTGTTGACCTTTTGCGACTGTCGGACAAGCAAAGTCAATGGGCAAGCCAGGTTGACTCCACCACCGTTACTCATTTAACAACTGCAGTGATTCACTTAACAAATGTGGCCAGAAATGTTGCAGAATGGGCAGAAGTCGCTTGACAAATGTCTCACTTAGCAACATCAATTTTGGGCCCAATTGTGGTCGTAAGTTGAGGACAACTTGAGTATGACAGCATGAGTCAAGTCTAGAAGTCAATTCCACCGAATTCCACGAGATTGCATCTAAATGGCATTTAATTTACACCAGTGGATCTCAACCTGTGTGTTGGGACCCCTTTGGGCGTCGAAAGACCCTTTCACAGGGGTCGTCTAAGACCATCGGAAAACACGTATTTTCAAAAAAAATATGGAAAACATAAAATAATCTTATAGTTGGGGGTCACCACAACATGAGGAACTGTATTAAAGGGTCGCGGCATTAGGAAGGGTGAGACCCACTGATTTACACCATTCGTAAACCTGCAACAAAATTCCCTGGCATCTTGATGTGCGAAGAAGCAAGCTAGGACTAGCAGAGTGCTGGGAATGCATGACGTAAATGTTCAGGATGGAACACAAGACTCCTCAGCAGCTTCTATGCCTAGCACAGTGTTAGGACAATCAAACCTGGGCAGCAAATCCCAGAGAACCAGGATTGTTCTCCAGACATCCATGGGCATCTAAATAAGGATGTATGTTGGCCCTTAATGTTCCACATGGGGGGGGGGAAGTTAGGGACGCACACTGCCTGCCTTTTCCCAAACTGAACTGAGAGAGAGAATTATGGAGAAGCAGGCAAAGTATCCTTCTTCACTAATGGGCAGAGTGTGTTAATTAAGGAGATGGTCCTTGACCCTCTATAAAAGCATTCTGCTTAAGCTAATTCATTAACCTAAGCAATTATTAAGTGAGTAGATTTGACAATTAGTGATCCACGTAGTGCCCACATGGACGGGTGGACACGCACACACTTATAGCTAAGGATGCTTGCAGGGTCAAGTGCTATGGTGTTTATAAGTGGTATTTAATCTTCAACAATTTGCAACAGAAGAATCAGTCACCTTTTGTGTCAGTCCCCCTGTCCTCTGAATTACTGTCTCTATAGAGCTACAAGGAGGGGGTTGAAATACAAATAGGTGGAAAATGGAAAGGGTGAAGGAACAGAATGTATAAGGATTAAGAATTTCTTTACCTTTATGCCCTCCTTCAAACACTGGATGGGTTCAGGCAGGAACAAACCGAGCTGAGCTGCAAAGTTACATGCCCCCTGACCCAATTGTTCAGCTGCTATTCTGACTGGCACAATGATAGCAGGGCCTGCATAGAATGGACCAAGGAGGAGCTGATATTGACCCCATGCCTTTGTCATCCTTGGAGCTGATATCCTTTGGTTGCTCTTCAGTAGCCACTGATCTCTACTTAGCACCTGATTTTATCTCGCTACCTGCCACAGGAGGAGAGCCATTTCAATATGAGATACAGAATTAGCGTGGGAGCCCAGCTAGTTTTGTACACTGAAGAAAAGCCCCCACCTCTTCCAGAGATAATTCTCAGGGTGGAGAAAAAGAGCCAAACGCAATAGATTAGTCCATCAGTTTCAGAAAGACTCCAAGTGTTCTCCATGATTTGGATGTGAAGCTTTCTTGATTCCACTTCTGGAAGATTGAAGATCTTATAATTGTTGTGGTCCACCAGCAGCCTGTGGAGCTGGCAGCAGAGTTGGACAGTGAGGAGGTTGGGGAGGAACATGGGCCAGTCCTGGAGTCTGGGGAAGGCTCGGAGGAGGGCTCTGTGTTGGAGGCAGAGAGGGGGGCAGGGCCATCTGGGAGTTATGTGCTGCTTCCGGACATCAGTGGGGCAGAGGAACAGGGGGAGCCTTTTCCCAGTGTACCCATGCACAGAGCTGCCAGAAGGCAAGAACAGTTAAGACAAAAGAAGCGACTCAGTAATAAGACTTGGAGATGATTGGCCCCTTCCATAAGACATAAAGGAGGAGCAAAGGCATATGAGCCTTTGCAGGAAGCAACTTCGTTCATGCTGGTCTGTTTAAACTCTGACGCTCCGTTTTGACTCTGTGTTTGGCCTTGCAAAGCTAATTGCCAATTAGGTTTCAAGGGAGTTAAAGGTGGGTGCTTATCAGCCTTATCCAGAAAGACTGCAGCAGACTTCTGTCGGACTCTTTACAAACTATTTGCGACTCATTAAGGGCTGTGAATGAACATAATTCACAGCCGTTGAAATAAAAAGAGGGTTTTGGGGACTAAGCGTGTGATTTTTACTGTCTCAGGAAGCCTAGGTCAGAACAATAAGATACATGAGATGAAAAAAAGACACCCAGTACGTTATCTATTTAGCCATCCATCCACCATGGCCATTCATGAATGCACCGTGACAAACGGCAGACTTGAGAGCAAGCTTCCCAAAATGGCAACACAGTTCTTGCAAGCAGCACAACCATGGCGTCAAGAGGGTTTCAATTAAAGATGTGTATCCTGATTCTAAGCTGGAGTGGTGTCTAAACTCAAACAGGCAATGCTCCTGTATCAGGCCAGCAGAGCCCAAGGGGGACACAATGGAGTCTTGTTTCTGGTAACTCGAGAAGCATTATTCTTGGCTCTTTAATTTTAGACTCCAACACACTTGCATTCCTGAGCGTTACAATGGCATATATTTATACTGTGGAATGCGGGGCCCGGTGCTAATTTAATAGGCCCTGGGTGACCAAAAGCTACTCTCCTCACTGGCTTGACATAGAGATAAAACTGGGGACAGGCGAGGTTTATGGAGCTTACAAATCCTGACATTTGTCCCCTTCTCTCCCTCCTATCCCCTGTAAAAGGCTGAATTGACAATCCCTGGAAATTCACTGACCACTTGAATGGACAGGCCAGCTGCCGCTAATGAGAAATGCGATGGAGACAAAATTGGAAGTGTTGCAGCATGACTGGAAGGCCCAAGGCAAAGGAGAGAACGATTTCTCTCCCACTTCCCTCCCTCCCTCCACGCCATCCTCCTGCAGCAGACATACGTGTGCTTATTTTGCAGCACAGTAGGTCTGTTGTTGGCTTGATGGAAAAAAATCTTGCTAGACGAACAGAGGTGCCCAGATGCCATGGATATCAGCACACAGCATTTATTATTACAGCTTGTCACAGGAGCCGCAACTAAGAAGAACATTTATGTGCCCCCCTCCTCCACTTTTTATTATTATTTTCTTACTTAGAACTTTTTCCAGATGTTAACCAAAAAGGCAGCAATGATTGCTTACAGTCAAATAGCTACCCCCCCCCCCCGACTCTTATAAGTGAAAAGATTGTTTGGCTTTATTTATTTTTTAAAAATTAAATAAATAAAGAATGAATCTATAAACAGTAAATGTGATCTATTAAAAGGTCGAGGTAGCTTTCACGCCTCTGGCTGAGTCACCTTTTGAAATGAACATTGGGTGAAGACTAAGTAAAAATGCCGGATTATAAATTGCACAAAAAGAGAAAGGCAGCATGGAAGAAGGGGAGTGGTTAAGAGATGTTTACTTCTTTTATCCCCATTTTGGATCAAAAAACGATTGGCAGGTTTTTTAAATCATATTCAAAAATTGCAATCAAACCTATTTAGCAGGGGCAAGGAGGCAATTCTCTCTAATGAATCATCTTCAATCTTCCAAAACCAATATTGTCTCTGACAACCTTGATGCTCTCTGAGTTTGGTTGGTTTTTTGCAGACATTTCATTACCCAAACTGGGTAACATTATCTGTGCTACTAAAGAGTGGGGAGAAGGTGATTAGGAAAATATTAGAATGTGCAGAAATGAATAGACTAACATTGGCAATTAAGGAGAAAGAACAAACTGATTATTATATGATACCTGGAGTGTTTTATCAATGGTTAGAGAATAAAAAAGGAAATTGGAAATAAAAGAAGATAAAAAGAAGAATAGAAAATATATCAAGATAGAGATAAGAGTAAAATGACAATTGTTAGTACCAGTATTATGAGAATAACTATGATTAATGTTTTTATTGTATTTTTATTAGAAGATATGTTAAGAAGAAAATGTTAAGTAGAGCTTTACAATGTTTTAAATAATCGATGTATTATAACTTATGGAAGAATGTTGCACAGAAATATTTGTACTGACGACACACTGCTTACGGAAAGTTGGATTGTTTATATTTTTAAAATTGAAAATAAATAAAACACTTTATTAAAAAAAAAGAGCGGGGCTTGTTTTTATTTTATATGTCAGTAGTGGCTTGCCCTGTCAGTGGTGGTGGTGGTGGGGGGGGGGTCTTGGTGATTCTTTGGTTGGGCTGACAAAGAACAACAGCCACTGAAACGGGGGAGGCCCTCAAACCAGAAGGTCTTGGATGATTCCAACAGGATTGTCATAGGCAGCATCAGTTGGGTTAGACGTTCCGAACCATTTGGTGCCATGGATACTTTAGGAATATTGGAGGTGGGGTGGGGGGACAGTATTCTGAATGGGGCTACAAAATGGCTGCAGTGTAAAATACGAAGTCTCCTTATAGTCAACCATGACTTCAGGGACATATATCCTTATAGTTTCTTGGTGACGATGGGTGGAGTGGGGAAGGGGAGTGGCACAGGAATGGGATTCAAAAGATTTTACTACCGGTTCTGTGGGTGTGGCTTTGTGGGCGTGGCAGGGGAAGGTTACTGCAAAATCCCCATTCCCTCCCCACCCCATTAAGCTGCTTTCCAGCTCCGTTCTCCTGTTCAGGGCAACAAAAGAAGATCGACTGGGAGGCAGCGGGGGCAGGGCCATCCTATTTGCCGATTCTCCACACTACTCAAAATTTCCGCTGCTGGTTCTTCAGAATTGGCTGCCTCTGGAGTGGAAGCAGAGAGAGGGAAGTTGACTGGTTCTTCAGGAAGCAGCCTGTGATATGACAGTATGCAGGAATGATTTTAGACAATGATCTGGCATACAAAATGTGACTCTGCAGGAGGAGTGGAGATGGAGAAAGGCTAGACGGGTGTGTGTGTGTGTGTCAAACTTGTGTTGTCACGTGATGTATCACAACTTTTCCCCCTTTGCTAAAACGGGGGTAGGGGTGGCCAGCGCATGATGCATCCGGTCCACGGGCCACAAGTTTCACACCCCTGGCCTAGAGACCCTCACTAGGTTTGAGAAAAGTAAAAATAGAAAATAGGTGTCAACTTGTAAAGCGTTGCCATGACTATTATCAAGTTGGCATTCAACGGAGGATTCCATGCATACCTTCGGCCAGAGTTGGATCTCATATTTCTACAACCTAGTTCGTGAATATGATCTATGATGCATGACAGAAGGGAGGAGATAGAGGAGTAAAGTTTAAACACAATTAAGCGGAAGCAGTTTTGGCCCCGCAGGAGTACACACCAGAATGTTGATCCTAATAAATGAATGGATTTCTTTTGAATTTTGTCTCGAGGCTCGTAAATTAATTAGGTCATCTTCTGGGAACTTCACAGAGAGCCAAAATTAACTTTTAAAAATCTATCAAGATTTCCGGGTTTCCTGAATCCCAGGCTCTCCGAACACTCCCCCAATATTTGGGGTGCTTGGAGGAAAAATCAGGCAACAGGAGGTAGGCAGCAATGCCAAGCAGCGATGCCTTTCCCAGCAGCAGAAGCAAGAAAGGATGAGTACTCGTGGAAATTAGCCCCTAAGGCAGCTGAAGTAGAGTTCCCTCACCCTAGTCCCCAGATACAGGGAAGGGTCTCAAGCAAGCTGGCAAGGGTGGACTGGAGGTGGGACTGGACACAAGCCAGGCTCCCAAAGCCCCAGATGGAATCCCTGGAGAGTTCAATAGTGCAACAGAGAGAGGATCTTGACCAGACCACCCTTGCTGATGAGGGGCCATCATGCCACCCAAAAGAGAGGGGAGGGACATCTGATCCTGTTGAGGGGAAGAGACGCAGACTGGAGTGCAGCCCCCACCTCCACACCATAGAAGGAGAAGGAGCCCGAAATTGCAACCAGTGCCTCTCCCGCGCAGCAGACAGGCTGCCCAGGGCAGACAAACCCCTCCCTCCCTAGAGGTGAGGAAGACGGCCAGCCATATCAGGCACAAGCATACAGAGGCCGACAGGAGGTTGGAGGAGTAGGGCTGAATGACCCACCCCAATTCAGGGGAACGTTTGACAGGGTCTCAGACCAGCTAGCTCTATTCCTCGATTCAGCTGATATCCATCTAGAACGCTATGGGCACCTCTTCCCATCCCCCCGGGCCATGGTGAATACCATCACAGAGGGGCTAGAGGAAGAAGCAAGGGAATGGTTAGCAGCCCTCCACAAGAGGAGAGCCCCCCAACTGCAGGACATAATGACTTCCTGCAACTGGCCAGATTTGAGGAGGTGGAAGAGGACCCATATGCAGAAGAGGAACTCAGCAACCTAAAGCAGAGGGGCCACGCCATCAAAGAGCACATCCGTGAATTCAGGAGGGTCATAGGAAGGCTACCCCCTTTACCAGAGCGGCTGCTGGTGCATTTTTTCAGAACAAGCCTGGACAAGCAAATTGCCCAGGTAACCGCATACTGCGACATCCCAAATCGACTCTCTGAGTGGTTCCGAATAGCAACAAAAGTCGGCAGCGGGCTGTACGCCAAAGACATGAGGGAGCAACTGGACACAAAAGAGAAAGGTCAACCTGATGTGAAACCACCCAGCCGATGGGGAAGTACAGCACCACAGTAGGCCCTGAGACCAGCCCTCCCTAGAAGTCCACTGAAATGCTACCGATGCAGGAAGATGGGCCACATGGCAGCTGCATGCCCAACCCAGTCCCAAAACCAAAGCCAGACCGACCGCCCAGGGCACGACCAGAACGAGGCCCCAAACAGACCACCAACACATCCGGGAAAGCCCTCCAGGCTGCAGAGGCCCCTTCCCCCTCAGGCAAAAGTGATGGAACTCCAGGCAACAACAACAACCAGTCAACCAAGCCATATGACAGCGAGGACGAGGGAGAAAATGACCCAATGGAGAGTGAACCAATTCACCCTTTCCTTTTTCCAAATGCCTCACAGCCCCAAAAACAGGAAACCAGGGGAACTTTCAAGCCCTAATAGACTTGATCAACCTAACCACAGTCTTGAAACTGGGGATCAGAGCAAAAAGACTGGCCCACCCGATCTGGTTCGAGCAGGTTGATGGGTCCCTAATGGGAGGAGCCTATGCCACCCACCTGACTGAACCAGTGAGGCTAGAGCTAGCAGATCACTGGGAGGTAATTCGATTCATAATAGCCCCCAAAATGACAGACGCAGTCATACTGGGACTTTCCTGTCTAGACAAGTGGGGATTGACCATCTGGTGGCAAGGGGGTACCCGCAGACTTAGGATATCAAGAGGCCCCCAACCCCTCCCACACCAGCTAGCAGAAACACCACCCACACAGGAAACCCCCCCCCAAAAAGAGCCCACAAGAACAACTGGCAACCACATCCGACAAAACCCCAGAGGCGGAACTGATTCCGATAGAATATCAGGACCTCGCAGAAGTATTCAGCGAGGCCGAGTGCGATGTTCTGCCTCCTCACCATGAGACAGACTGTGCCATCGAAATCATCCCCCGGCAAAACTACCCAAATCCAAACTGTATGCCATGATGCACCGGGAAATGCAAGAGATGCACAAATACATAGACAAAAACCTAGCAAGGGGGTTCATTGAGCCAGCCAAGCCACGGGTCGCAGCACCAGTCCTCTTCAAGGAGAACAAAGATGGAACTATGAGATTGGTGTGGACTTTCAAGGGATAAATGGAGTGTCCGTACACAACCTATACCCTCTCCCCCTCATGAAGGACATGCTATCTCATCTGGCCAAGGGAAAAGTGTTCACCAAACTAGACCTCAGAGAAGCATACTACCGAGTACTCCCATCAGAGAGGGAGATGAGTGGAAAACAGCATTCAACTGCCTCCTAGGGACCTTTCAATTCAAAGTGATGCCTTTAGGACTGCAGGGGGACCAAGCGGTATTCATGCAGTTAATAAATGAGGTGCTGCACGAGCACCTCTACAAGGGGGTCCTCGTCTACCTGGGTGACATCCTTATCTACACTGAGACTATGGACGACCAAGTACCCCTGGTCCGCCAAGTACTGGAAAAACCTTTGGTAGCCAGCCTGTAAATCAAGGTATCAAAATGTGAATTCCACGGTGCACAGTTAGACTACCTGGGTTACCGAGTGTCAAATGAGGGAATAGAGATGGACCCAGCCAAAGTAAAAGCCGTCTTAGGCTGGCAACCCCCTCGCACCTGCAGACAGCTACAAAATGTCCTAGGGTTCAAAAACTTCTACAGGCAATTCATCCCCTCCTGTGAGGAGATTGCCAAACCCCTGACAGACCTCCTGAAGACAGGGAGCCCAGGAACGAAACCTCATCCGGGACAACCCCTACAGTGGGACCTAAACTGCCAAGAGGTGTTCGAAACACTTAAAGAAATGTTTGCAAAGGAGCCGGTGCTGAAGCATCCTGACCTCGAGCAGCCCTTCGTGATCCAGGCAGATGCCAGTGACATGGCAGTGGGAGCGGTGCTACTCCAAAGAAACAACCAAGGAAACTTACAACCCTGCGCCTATACATCCAGCAAGCTCACAGACACAGAGATACGATGGGCCACGTGGGAAAAGGAGGCTTTCACTGCTGACCTGGAGACACCTGTTGGAAGGGAGCCAAAAATCGTTCGAAGTCTGGACTGACCACAAAAATCTGGAGGCGCTTAGGACCCCACAGAAACTATCACCCAAACAAACCTGATGGGCTCAATACTTCAACCATTTTGATTTTGTGTTAAAGCACATTCCAGGGGGGAGGAACTTTCTAGCTGATGCCCTCTCCTGCATGTCTCAGTACAAAAGCGAACAGGAGCATGTAGTGGATGCCATCATTCCCTCTACTCAAACAGCTGCCCAAGTGACCACCAGGCGGCAACATCGTGACTGGCAAAACTAACCCGCAAGCGACCTAACTAGGAGGCTAAAAAACGAACTGCTAGCAGACCCCTGGTTCCAAAACAACCAACACATCTTGACAAAAAGAGATGACCTTGCATGGAAGGGGACGAAACTCTGTGTTCCAGAATCCCTATGCACCCTAATTCTCCAGAGGAGCCGCACCGCCAAACCAGCAGGCCACTTTTGGTTCTTAAAGACTTTACACTCAGCCCGAAGGCAATTCTGGTGGCCTGGCATGAAGAAAGATGTGGATAGTTACGTGAAAAGTTGCACCATCTGCACCACAATAAAGAGATGACCAGGAAAACCCCCCCGACTGCTGCAAACAGTAGCAGAGCCAATGAGGCCATGGGAGGAGATCGCAATGGACTTCATAGTAGAGTTGCTGAAAAGTGGGGGAAACACAGTGATTTGGACTGTAATAGATCTGTTCTGCAAACAGGCACACTTCATACCCGACTACGCTTGACTCACAAGCTGGATAAATTGTTCATGAAGCCTATCTACCAACTGCATGAAGTACCTCGAAGAATTATTTCAGACAGAGGGATCCAGTTCATGGCTAAGTTCTGGAGGGAGTTTCTGCGGTCGATTGGGTCATCTCAGGGTCTTAGTTCAGCTTTTCATCCGAGCACCAATGGGGCAGCAGAGAGACTGAACACCATGGTGGAGCAGTACCTGAGGCGCTATGTGAACTACCAGCAATCCAATTGGGCAGATCTTTTATCTTTTGCTGAGGTTGCGTACAATAATGCTGTTCACAGTAGCACAGGACTCACACTGTTCAAAATAGTGAGCGGTATGGACTTCATCCCAATGCCTGAGTATCCAAGGGATCCCCCTTCCTCAGTCAGCTTGACTGATTGGATGTCAATGCTGAAAACAACCTGGGAAAATGTCAAAAAAGCAGTGGCCCAAACTTATAAGAAACAGGCAGATAAACACCGGGCTCTGCAATGGCCATTCCGGGTGGGAGAGAAGGTTTACCTCTCCACAAAATATTTGAGATTAAAACTGCCTAGTAAGAACCTGGGGCCAAAGTTTATGGGACCATTCCCAATAGTAAAGATCATCAACCCAGTCACAGTGCAATTGAAACTACCTCGATTGTTGGGGAAGATACACCCAGCATTTCATAGTAGCCTCTTAAAACCTGTGATAGGATCCACTATGAGATCACTACCCCAGGAGTCCCTGGGCCCTGTGGTCATAGGGGGCCAAACCCATTATGAAGTTCAACGTGTCCTTGATTCGAGGTGGCACAGGAGACAACTCCAATACTTAATCAAATGAAAGGGCTACCCCTTATCAGAGGCATCTTGGGTAAAAAGTAGGAATATCCAGGCTGATCGTCTTATAGCAAAATTCCATGCAGAAAATCCAGGCAAGCCTGGGGAAGGAATGCATCCCTAAGTTGTACACCTGTACTCAAATTGCTTTGTTTTACACAGGTCACTTTTGGGAAGTAAGGGGAGCTGGATGTCAACTTGTAAAGCGTTGCCATGACTATTATCAGGTTGGCATTCGAGGAGGATTCCATGCATACCTTCGGCCAGAGTTGGATCTCATATTTCTACAACCTAGTTCGTGAATATGATCTATGATGCATGACAGAAGGGAGGAGATAGAGGACTAAAGTTTAAACGCAATTAAGCGGAAGCAGTTTTGGCTCTGCAGGAGTACATGCCAGAATGTTGATCCTAATAAATGAATGGATTTCTTTTGAACTCTCGAGGCTCATATATCAATTAGATCATCTTCTGGGAACTTCACAATAGGAAAGGTACTTTCAGATTTGCAAGATTTTGTTACTAAAATCTTACAGTAATGATAGCGTTAGTACTCATAGTTGGTGCTTCTTGTGTGGACCACCTCAAAAAGACTGACACGTGGAGAGGAATGATAGTCCTTTTCTAACTGAATGACCTGTATGATTGACCATGGGACGTATTATATTTTGACTTCAGCAACGTACTTGACAAAGTCTCCAATGAGATTCTAAGAAAATGGCAAAATTTAGGATAGAGTGCTTTACCATATGCTAAAGTGTGTGTTTGTGTGTGTGTGTGTGTGTTGAGACTCTAGAAAAAGTGCAGAGAAGAGCAACCAGGATGATTAGGGGACTGAAGACTAAAACATATGAAGAACAGTTGCAGGAACTGGGCATGGCTAGTCTAGTGAAGAGAAGGACCAGGGGAAACATGATAGCAGTGTTCCAATATTTGAGGAGCTGTCACAGAGAGGAGGGGGGTCAAGCTATTTTGAAAAGGACTTGAAGGCCAGCCAAGGAATAATGGATGGAAACTGACCAAGGAAAGATTCAACCTAGAAACAAGGATAGATTTTCTGACAGTGAGAACAATCGACCCATGGAACAAAAGTTGCCTTCGGAAGTTATGGGAGCTTCATCACTTGAGACTTTCAAGAAGATATTGGACTGCCATTTGTCAGAGGCAGTGTAGGATCTCCTGCTTGAGTAGCGGGTTGGACTATATGACCTACAAAGTCCCTTCCAATTCTGTTAATCTGTTATAAATATGACAAGCTCAAAGGAAGGATTGAGTGGTGCAGCCCAGGGCTCCACTACCTTGGAACATTTGCAAGAGAATGAAGAAGTCTCTGCCATAGAAAACATGAAAGTATCCAGGTTCTGAGATGTCTCCAATTTAATCCTTTTCCCTTTCAGTAGATCTAATTAATAAGTATTTTGAGACCAGAAGTGTTCCTCTTGGGCAAACAATTAAAACAAAACATCATGGAACTTTCTTTTAATATATATTGGAACATAAGCAAGTTTACTACTTTGTGCAGTAGGCACAAAGATGGAAAGCTTTGGCAATTCCTACAATGGAGGAATGATTGGCGGAGATGAAACTTGCTGAGATGGCCAAATTGATTTGTTTGATTAGAGAAAAGATGAAATCGACATTTATTGCTCTTGCTGAAAACCTCTTATGGACTTTTTGCATAAGACAGAAAAATGTAAATTGAGGATTAATGGTTCTAATGATCAGACAGAATATATTATAGAAAGGGAGTAATGACATGACTTTAGAGAAAGAGATAAATTTATAATCATATTTTTTAAAAGATCAGAAGCCACTTCTTTGTATCCCTTTTCTTTCTTTTCTATTTCTTTCTTTCTTTTCTATTTCTTTCTTTCTTCTTTCTTTCTTTCTTTCTTTCTTTCTTTCTTTCTTTCTTTCTTTCTTTCTTTCTTTCTTTCAGCATCTTCATGCTCATGCAAATGTTCCAAAGTAGTAATTTTGGCAAACTGTTTTACCCTTTCCCAGACTCTGACAAGCCCATAACAGAAATGTGGAAGATAGCATTGTTTTTGTGAATAAGAAATAAATAAATATTTTTTGTGAATAAGAAATAATTGTGAATAAGAAATAATTGTGTATTAAACATTTCATTTAAATGCTAAATCAGTCTTTTAGTTTTCTTTTTTTACTTTTTATTAGTTGGTATTAGTTTGGTTGTTTTTAAAACTTTTAATAACAGTACAAAAAAAAATCTGATTAATATTTTATGAGAATCTCATTTTCTGCTGTCGAGAGCTCAACGCTTTCTGCAATGCATTTTATTTTTTCACATACAGATGCACTACACATGTACACACAATTGCATTCAGGGGAGAAGACAGATTGAACTATGCAATTTTTTTTATTGGCAGTGATAGCAGCTCTTTGCCTGAGAGGCTGTAAAATGAGAACGCTATGAAAAGTATGATAATTTTCTGAGCTCTGAGCCCCGACGATTCCAGGAAACATGGGCATTCCTACACAACTGTTCTCCCAAAAGGTTTTAACAACAAGTTATACATTTCCAGTGGAACAACAGTATCCCTTCTTATGGGCAACTGATGCCATCCTTATATAGAAGTTCCAAGAAGACAGATGAAACATTTAAGGGGATGTTTTACAGTACTGTACTATCTTTATACCCTATAGGAGGATTTCACCTTTAACTTTCTAGTTTGGATCCCTCAAATCATCAAGATTAGATGGCAATTTTGTACAAGTTTCAAAAGTGTACATATTGTTTGTATCTGTTGAAAAATGGAAGACATAACAGCAGACTGCTTAAGTCAATCAGCAACTGCGTAGCTTTCACTGCCGCCACCAATATTCCTGCAGGTCCTCTCCTCTTGTTATATCTTCCTGTTGGCTGAGCCCCTAATCTCTCCAATGCCTTTCCACTTATGCTGTTAATAATTCTGAAGCAAGTGGGAGTGAGAGATAATGAGCAAGCTTTATCTATGACTCATGCTCCAACAGGTTTAGTTCTGTCCTGATGGCTGATGGCACTCAGAAATATTCGTGGATTGTTATGGATCCCAAATAAATGTGACCACGTGGCACTCTCTCCCTAAAAGATACAGCCGAACACAGGACTCCCTGGCTGAAACCTCACCCAATAGTTCTAAAACATACAGAGGATAGATCTCAAGTGCTCCATTCCACAAACCTATCAGCCAGGCTATTTTTGAACATGAGTGGAGTGCTCTTCCAGAATCTCTAGCCAGAATGAAAGGGCATCAGTGTAGAGTAGTGTTTCTCAACCTTGGCAACTTTTAAGATGGGTGGACTTCAACTCCCAGAACTCCTGGGAGTTGAAGTCCACCCATCTTAAAATGGTCAAAGTTGATAAACACCTGTGTAGAGAACCTCTGTATTGGCTTCCTGTCAGTTGGGCAAATTGGAAGTGAGGGTGGGGGATGGAACCCTCCATCCAAGTGTGCCCATCCAAACCTATCCTACCAAACATTAAGGACTGCAACTGAGAATTGTTTTTCCCATTAGCAGATCACATTGGTTGGGAAGGGAAGCACAACCAAGAGAATTGACCTATTGTTGCCCTCAAATTATCCCACCTCAAAGCTGCACAATGGATCTTTTCATCATTATTAGGCAGTATGCTGGGGTAATTCAGTTTACTCTCTGACAATTTAGGGACTGGATAAATATTCATTCATACAGTTGTATGGAAGAGCCTGTGGCCAGTCTTCAAACAGGTACTAATAATTCTTCTGGAATATAGCATTGCATTCCATACATCTGCATTTTTTATTTTATTTTCCTAATCAAGAGGATTCTCATACTATAGATAAGATCTCTTTGAAGTATCTGAATGCCAAAAACAATGGCAGCACCGTAGCTTTAACACAACTTTTCCCCATCTATGAACTTCTATTTAAAGATCCATCAGAAAACCTCACAACAAACAGATTTGCAGGTAGTTTCATGAGTATTGCAGCTTACGCTGTCTGCCACTCTTTATGATACTCGGTGCTGGAAACGACAACTCTGCCAGTGCTACCAATCAAACTTCACAGAGGAAGTTTCTATATCAAACTCTAATATTCTAGATCTTATTTCATAACAGGGGTGTCTATAGAGGTGATAAGTAAAATCGGGACAATGGCTGTGATGGTGAGATTGAAACTTTCTCTGGTTCAAATAACGTGGACCTCTCTACTTGAAATATTTTTTTAAATGTATGGTTAATGGCTTGAAGTAATGAATAATGTTTAAGAAGGATTGAGTATGTGCAGAGGATCTGCATTGCTCTTCATTAATAGTTAATTTTTTTAAAATTAAAAATTAAAAAATAGTTAATGAAATTTTTTAAAAAAACAGAACACAAAATATAAGTTGGGTGGATACAAACTTGTAGACAATCCCCACTCTGTCAAGGACCTTGGAGTATTCATCTCTAATGATCTAAGTGCCAGAGCCCACTGTAACAACATTGCCAAAAAGGTATTAAGACTTGTTAACCTAATCTTGCGTAGCTTCTTCTCTGGCAATAGTGTACTGCTAACGACAGCATACAAAACATTTGCTAGACCAATTCTTGAATACAGCTCTTCGGTCTGGAACCGGCACTGCATATCGGACATTAATGCAATTGAGGGAGTCCAGAGATATTTCGCGAGAAGAGTCGTCCGCTCCTCTGCTCGCAACAGAATACCTTATGCCACCAGACTTGAAATTTTGGACTTGGACAACTTAGAACTACGCTGTCTTCGGTCTGACCTAAGCGTAGCACATAAAATTATCTACTACAATGTTCTACCTGTCAATGAATACTTCAGCTTCAACCACAACAATACGTGAGCACACAATAGATACAAATGTAAGGTGAACCGCTCCAAACTCGATTGAAGAAAATACGACTTCAGCAACAGAGTGGTCAATGCCTGGAATGCTTTACCTGGCTCTGTGATTTCTTCCCCAAACCCCCAGAACTTTAACCTTAGACTGTTTACTGTGGACCTCACCCCATTCGTAAGAGGTCTGTAAGGGGGCATGCATAAGCGCACCAATGTGCCTACCATCCCTGTCCTAACCATCCCATTTATTCGTATCCATTTCATGTACTCATAATCATGCATATACTTATATTTATTATCCTATACATGCTTGACAATGTGTGTGTGTGTGTGTGTGTGTGTGTGTGTGTGTGTTTTGTAGATTTTCACGGGTGTAGGTATGCTGGTCTTGTTGTATTCGGGTCTTTTTCCATGTAAGATTGAAATTGTTTGGCAACATTTCGGCAAGGTCTCACTCGCCATCTTCAGGCTGGATTTTGGCGAGTGAGACCTTTTGAAACGTTGCCAAGACAATCTCAATCTTACACTGGAAAAGACCCGAATACAACAAGACCAGCATATATACATATATATACATACATACACACACACACACACACAATGTTGATGTTCAGTCTTGTCATCTCTTGTAAAAAAAAAAACCCATTAACATTAGTAGTAAAATTGAGTGATGAAGCAATTCAGCTCAAAGGCTAGCTCCAAATTGGATTGTCTTAGAAATGTTCTCTGACCCTTGAGCTTCTTCACTTGCAAACTTAGACCTGCTATAAGCCCTATTTACAGACATTGTGATGGTGTCTATCTCATGAGTTGTCCAGCAAAACATCTATTAGTCCAAAGGTTGCTAGTTTTATAAATTGAGATGGAGAAGCAGAGCTGGATAAAATGTTATGCACCCTTTTGAATCCCACAGCTGAAAGCCAATTTTTACTGTGTTAGGTGATGAATGTCTTGCAAAAAAAAAAAAAAAATGCCACCACACAAGCCTGGTTTTAAAGAGGACCCTGATGATTTCCTAACCAGCTAAGTGTATTTCAACCTTCAGAGTACCAAAATATGTGTGTGTGTGTGTGTGTGTGTGTGTGTATACTGTAATCTTACACGGGGAAAAAAGCAAATACAACAAGACTAGCATACCTACACCCGTGAAAATCTACAAAACACACACACACACGCATGCACACGCACACACACACACGCACACATGCACACACATTATATATGTAAATTTGATCGTCTCATTCCTCAAAGGCCAATGTGGTGAAATGGCTTGAAAAGATCAGAGTGGAGTTGAGGATTACCCAACTTTTTAGGTCCTTGATTATTTTAGCCCAATTTTTATCTCTTAATCTAGCCTGCCAAAACGTTTTAAGTATAAAATACAATGCAATAGCAGAGTTGGAAGGGACCTTGGAGGTCTTCTAGTCCAACCCCCTGCCTAGGCAGGAAACCCTGTACCGTTTCAGACAAATGGCTATCCAACATCTTCTTAAAGACTTCCAGTGTTGGGACATTCACAACTTCTGGAGGCAAGCTGTTCCACTGATTAATTGTTCTAACTGTCAGGAAATTTCTTTTCAGTTCTAAGTTGCTTCTCTCCTTGATTAGTTTCCACCCATTGCTTCTTGTTCTACCCTCAGGTGCCTTGGAAAATAGTTTGACTCCCTCTTCTTTGTGGCAACCCCTGAGATATTGGAACACTGCTATCATGTCTCCCCTAGTCCTTCTTTCTATTAAACTAGACATACCATTTCCTGCAACTGTTCTTCATATGTTTTAGTCTCCAGTCCCCTAATCATCTTTGTTGCTCTTCTCTGCACTCTTTCTAGAGTCTCCACATCTTTTCTACATCGTGGTGACCAAAACTGAATGCAGTATTCCAAGTGTGGCCTGACCAAGGCATTATAAAGTGGTGTTAACACTTCATGCAGCTTAGAACTGTGTTGGCTTTTTTGGCAGCTGCTGCACACTGCTGGCTCATATTTAAATGGTTGGCTCATATTTAAATGGTTGTCCACAAGATCCCTTTCACAGTTACTACTGTTGAGCAAGGTACCACCTATACTCTACCTGTGCATTTTGTTTTTGTTGCCTAAATGTAGAACCTTACTCTTTACAAAACAATGTAAAAATTGAAAATGGGTGGGCAAACCCTATAGCTCGTCTTGGTTTATTGATGGGCTATAAATGAAATAAATCATACTAAACAAACCTGTTGAATAAGAGCATAGAACATAATGTGGTTGCACACCAAAGATGATGGGTTCAGTTTAAGTGAAAATATTTGGCTTCCTCTGTATCTTCCAATGTTCATGATTGCAGCCAAGCTAGAAAGTTGGTAAGGCTTGAAATGGGTGGGTTCCATCACCGGAGCCTAGGAAGCAGCAGCAGCAAACCACTCAGGCCCCTGTGAATTATTGGTGTTGCATGGTCACAGTTGTATACAGCCCACGTGGCATACGATGGGAAGCCATTCAGGCGCCTGCAAAGAGATTCAAACTTTTGCCAAGTGAGGGGCAGGCAGCTAATTGAGAGAGGAGCAGCCTTAGCAGATAAGGGAAGGGGTCAAAGCCACAAAAGCTAAATCCTTGACCTGTTATTTAAAGGGTCAGGTAGAGTTCAATAGACTACTCTGGGCCAATTCACTCAATTAAAATATTAAAACTCCAAGTCAGAAGCTCAGAGATTGGAGCTAAATCTTGCTTCTTTGGCAAACTCTCTCTCTCTCTCTCTCTCTCTCTCTCTCTCTCTCTCTCTCTCTCTCTCTCTCTGTGTGTGTGTGTGTGTGTGTGTGTGTGTGTGTGTATGAGGGTGGGGAGAGACCAGGATTATTTCAGCCTTCCTGGAAAGCAGCAAGGAAAGAGTGGAGGGGGGAGTCTTCTGCAAGATGGGAAAAGGTTGGATTTTCCAATAGAATGGAATAGAATAACAGAGTTGGAAGGGACCTTGAAGGTCTTCTAGTCCAACCCCCTGCTTAGGCAGGAAACGTTACACCAATTCAGACAAATTGTTATACAACATCTTCTTAAAAACTTCCAGTGTTGGGGCATTCAAAACTTCTGGAGGCAAGTTGTTCCACTGATAAATTGTTCTAACTGTCAGGAAATTTCTCCTTAGTTCTAAGTTGCTTCTCTCCTTGATTAGTTTCCACCCATTGCTTCTTGTCCTGCCCTCAGGTGCCTTGGAGAATTGTTTGACTCCCTCTTCTTTGTGGCAACCCCTGAGATATTGGAACAATGCTATCATGTCTCCCCTAGTCCTTCTTTCTCTTAAACTAGACATACCCAGTTCCTGCAACCGTTCTTCATATCTTCAGTCCCCTAATCATCTTTGTTGCTCTTCTCTGCACTCTTTCTAGAATCATCTTTTTTACATCATGGTGACCAAAACTAAGTGCAGTATTCCAAGTGTGGCCTTACCAAGGCATTATAAAGTGGTACTAACAGTTCTTCACATGATCTTGATTCTATCCCTCTGTTTATGCAGCCTAGAATTGTGTTGGCTTTTTTTGGCAGCTTCTGCACACTGCTGGCTCATATTTAAATGGTTGTCCACTAGGATTCCAAGATCCCTCTCACAGTTACTACTATTGAGCAAGGTACCACCTGTACTGTTCCTGTGCATTTTGTTTTTCTTACCTACATGTAGAACCTTACACTTTTCACCATTGAATTTCAGTTTGTTAGATAGTGCCCAGTGTTCAAGTTTGTCAAGATCCTTCTGTATCTTAAGCCTATCTTCTGGAGTGTTGGCTATTCCTGCCAGCTTGGTGTCATCTGCAAATTTGATGAGTTCCCCATTTATTCCCTCATCCAAATCATTGATGAAGATGTTGAAGAGTACTGGGCCTAAAAGAGACTTGGGGTCAGTGGTGAAATTCAATTTTTTTACCACCGGTTCTGTGGGTGTAGTTTGGTGGGCGTGGCAGGGGAAGGATACTGCAAAATCTCCATTCCCTCCCCATTCTGGCCAGCCAGAGGTGGTATTTGCCGGTTCTCCAAACTACTCAAAATTTCTGCTAACAGTTCTCAAAAACCTGTCAGAATGTGCTGCATTCACCCCTGCTTGGGGTGCCCCACTGCATACTTCCCTCCATGTAGATGCAATAGCCTTAATTTAACAGCTAAACTCAGAACTGGGGATAATCAATGCCCAGTGCTAACATTTGTTGGCATTTCAGAAGCAAATAGGAGAATATTATCCTGCTCTGGGGAGATCGTTTGTCAGAAAAAATAATATCTATAAAAACATTTTGCATTTGTGGCAAGAAATATAAGCCTGCCAGTCTCCCTCTCCTTACTTAAAAGCAGAATAATTCGGGTCAGAGAAGATGGTTGTGGTATAGCCAACCTGCACTTTCACCAGCTTGGCCCGATGCAGATCAAGAGATTCTCCACTGCTTGAACAAACACAACTGTCTCTGATGCCTGTCTCAACCTGTTGAATATCTTCTGATATTGTCTTTTTCTCCCTTAAAAGGCAGAAGATGCTTCCAGAGAGACAGCTCCTGGCAGTAAGGCATAATATTGTTTGCCCCAACTTTAAACAATACATTTGCAATTCATTAAATTATTATTATTATTATTATTTCTTGGATTTCTAGACCGCCCCCTCTCCCAAAAAGGGACTCGGGGCGGTGTACAGTCAATGCAGATAAAAATACAATCATAAAACAATTAAATGCATTTGGATGGAGGAGATAGGCTGTACAAGAAATAAATATATTCTAAAACCCTAAAAACATCCCCAATTAAAAACCCAAACCCAATTAAAATAAATCCCCAGGAGGTAAAACTAAGAAAGTGCCAGGCCAGCTGATTGAAATAGGTGAGTCTTTAACTTTTGACGGAAGGAACGGAGGTCGGTGGTGGTTCGAATGTCGGGGGGAGGTCATTCCAGAGGGTTGGGCCCATCACAGAGAAGGACCTACTCCTAGGTGTCGCCCGCTGACACTGCCTAGCAGACGGCACCAGGAGGAGTCCCTCCCTGTGTGAGCGAATAGGTCGCAGGGACGTGTGTGGTAGAATGCGATCCTGCAGATATCTAGGTCCTATGCCATGGAGCGCTTTAAAGATAGTGATCAATACCTTGAAATGCACCCGAAAGGCCACAGGTAGCCAGTGCAGCTCGCGCAGGAGCGGTGTTACGTGGGAGTAACGTGTACTCCCCATGATAACCCGCGCGGCTGCGTTCTGAACTAGCTGCAGTCTCCGGATGCGTCCCAAGGGAAGCCCCATGTAGAGGGCATTGCAGTAGTCCAGGCGAGACGTCACCAGCGCATGAGTGACCGTGCGCAGGGCACTCCGGTCCAGTAGGGGGTGCAATTGGCGCACCAGGCGAACCTGGTGGAACGCCCCCCTTGCCACGGCTGCCACATGGTCCTCCAGTGACAGCTGGGCATCAAGGAGGACGCCCAAATTGTGCACCCGCTCCACAGGGGACAGTTGTTTGCCCCCTATGGCCAGCGATGGTGTCAGCTGGCTGAACCGAGGTGCCGGTACCCATAGCCACTCGGTCTTGGAGGGGTTGAGTTTGAGTCTGTTGTCCCCCATCCAGACCCCGACGGCTTCCAAACACCGGGACATCACTTCGACAGCCTCGTTGGGGTGGTTTGGGGTTGAAATGTACAGCTGAGTGTCATCAGCGTACAGGTGGTACTCAACCCCAAAACCACGGATGATCTCACCCAGTGGCTTCACATATGCGTTGAACAGGAGAGGCGAGAGGACCGACCCCTGCGGCACCCCACAAGTGAGTGGCCTCAGGGACGACCTCTGCCCCCCTGTCAACACACATTGCTTCCGGTCGGAGAGGTAGGAGCCGAACCACCGCAGAACGGTGCCTCCGACTCCCATCCCCTCCAACCGGTGCAATAGGATACCATGGTCGATGGTATCAAAAGCCGCCGAGAGGTCTAATAGGACCAGGATAGAGGAACAACCCCTATCTCTGGCCCTCCAGAGATCATCAACCAACGCGACCAAGGCTGTCTCAGTGCTGTGCCCGGGTCGGAAGCTGGACTGGCGTGGGTCTAGATAGTTGGATTCGTCCAGGTGTCGTGGAAACTGCTGCGCCACCACATTCTCAACAACCTTCGCCAAGAAGGGGAGGTTGGAGACTGGACGGTAATTAGCTAGCTCCATTGGGTCGAGCGAAGGTCTCTTGAGCAAGGGTCTCACCACCGCCTCTTTCAAGGCGGTTGGTAAGTAACCCTCACCCAATGAGGCGTTCACCAGGCCCAGAAGCCAGCCTCGTGTCACCTCCCAGGCTGCCAGTACCAGCCAGGAGGGGCACGGGTCCATTGAACATGTGGTGGGTCGTAGCCGTCCACGCAACCTGTCCAAATCCTCAGGGGCAACAGAGTCAAACTCCTCCCAGAATGGTCTCTCAAGACTCGCTGTTGATGGCTCGTCTGGTCCACTGACGGAGGTCCATCCGCTCCGGATCTGATCGATTTTGTCCTGAAGATATTCCCCAAACTCCTCTGCTCTTCCCTGTAAGGGTGTCTCTCGCGTCCCCTGCGATAAAAGGGAGCGGGTCACCCGAAACAGGGCGGCAGGGCGGTTATCCGCGGACGCAATAAGGGCAGCACAATGTCTGCGCTTGGCCGCTCTTATTGCCACAAGGTAAGTCCGCAAATAGGCTCTTACCTGTGTTCGGTCAGATTCGGAGCGTGAGGACCTCCACCTGCTCTCTAGACGTCTCCTGTGGCGCTTCATCACCCTTAGCTCCTCAGTGAACCAAGGAGCCCGGGTGGATCGATGCCGCAGGAGAGGTCGCAAAGGCGCAACCCGGTCCAAGGCCCCAGTCGTCACCCTATTCCAGGCAGTCACTAGGTCCTCGGAGCGGGAGCAGGACAAGGCTACAGGTATTGGCCCAAGCTCCGTCTGGAATCTATCCGATTCCATCAGGTGCCTGGGGCGGTACCAGCTTGTAGAGTCTGGTTCCGCCTCCTCGCGGTGGGGGATAGCGCCAGGGAAGTCCAGCCGGAGGGATGAGTGGTCTGACCATGACAGGGGCGTGATGACTAAGTCCCCTATTCCCAGATCACTCGTCCACTGTTCAGATACAAAAATGAGGTCCAGTGTGTGGCCCCCTTCGTGAGTGGGGCCCTGCACTAATTGGGTCAGGTCCATGGCCGTCATGGAAGCCATGAACTCCCGAGCCACCTCAGAAGCCGCTCCCGTTGACGGCAAGTTGAAGTCCCCCATGACCAAAAGTCTGGGAGTCTCAACTGCCGTCGCTGAGATTAGCTCGAGGAGCTCGGGCAGGGCTGCTGATGCATAGTGAGGAGCCAAGTATACAATCAGCAAGCCCCACTGCCTCCCTGGGCCCCAGTTCACACCAAGGGACTCACACCCGGGTATCTGAGGGACAGTGAACTCCGTCGGCTCTAAACATTCCCGCACAAAAAGTAGATGAGAAAAATAAGAGAGGCAAGGCTTCTCAACCTGTGTAAAACTTTCTTTTGGCGAAGGTGAATGTGGAATGAAATGATTCCAAGAGTCGAAACCAAGAGAGGAGACATTGCGGTAAAGCATTTTTTTTTAAATGGAAAAATGTTGGTGCTGCAATAGTAATTTAGGATGGGAGGTATACATTACAGGTATACATTAGGTATACTACTAAGGAGATTGTAGATTAAGGGCATGTTACGCAAACGTATATAAGGAAAACTCCACTACTATTTGGGGGCAAAGTGGAAATTCAGAAGGGAGAATTTGTAATGGAAAAACTGCAACTGGAGGGCAGGATTTGATTTAATTTATAAATTGCCTCAGCCCAGGAGAGCACCTCCAATTTCTGCATTCCAGACTATCTCCTCCAGCACCCTTTACAGAATCCAAGATATGTGCCTGCAAGGGGACCCCTGAAGGCATAAAAACATGTTTAAGTGGGAAGTTCTGCTTCAAGCCAAGAAATAATGGGCAGAGAATGGTTAGATATACACATAGCTTTTGTATTTTAAACTAGTTGATAACCTGGCATTGCCTGGGCATTTATTTATAGGGGGAAAATGTCCAAACATAATTTCTAATGTTGGATTTTCTCCCTTACCAGAGGGAGCCCCCTTGTGGAATACTGTGAAGCTGTTACCATAGCAACTCCACTGCACTGTACAGTAGAATCCATTTTACGGCAGTACAGTAGAAGTCATTTTAAGGCACAACAGGCTGTATCTTAACAGAACACCCCCCCAGGGGGTGTTAGGGATGTCTTCCCCCACAGTATTTTTGTCAGGGGAAAAACACCCTGTAGAAAATGAGGTCTATGGACCGAGGCTGATTCCCTTCCGCATATCTTTTGAGATATTAAGAAAATAAAATAAAAGTCTTTGACAAGTATTCTAATTAATAAACAAACTTTAATAATAAAATAAAACAGAAAATAACTAATTGTTACATTTTGATAATGAAAAATCTCCGGTTGCCAAGTTGGCAGCCGAACAAAGAAGAAAGGAATTAGGATCTGGAATGTGTAAACGCATGCGCAATAAATCACTTTCAGATAAGAACTTTTATGACCTGCGCAATAACTCTTTCTTAGTTTAACTCTTGAATGTCAGTTCATGCCTAGCAAACTTTTTAACATCGTGACACCCCTTCTTTTGCTAGTCTGGGCTGACGTCATCAAATCATCAATTAAGGCACATCTTTTTTCGCAGATATTCGTGTTGATTTGCGGCAAGTGGTTTGTTAAGCATGTCTGCAATCTGATCATGTGTAGAAACATATTGCAATTTAACAAAACCTTGCTTAACTAATTGCTTTGTGTTTTGATAACGAATGTCAATGTGTCTGGACCTAGAACCTGTAAAATGTGACTCAGAAATATAAACCACAGATACATTATCTTCCATCACGGTGATTGGTCGAATCGGACGTGTCCAGATATCTGTGATCAAAGCATCAAACCACGTTAGAGAATTACAATCATCTGAAACACAAGCATATTCAGCTTCAGTAGATGAACATGAAACAAAACTCTGTTTTCTCACTTGCCAGTAAACAGGACAACCATTTAGGAACATCATGTAACCAGAAGTGCTTTTGCGTGACTTCTTGTCGCTCGCCCAGTCGGAATCAGCAAAACAAATCAACTTTGGTTGATCAGCGTGTGTTGGTTCTAGCAATAACTTCATGTGTTTAGTGTGTTTTAGGTATTTCAATAACTTCTTAATGCATGACCAATGAAATTGTGTTGCCTTACCTACGTGTCGTGATAAAAGATTAACACTAAGTGCGATGTCAGGTCTGGTCCAGCTACTAATGTATAATAGTGAACCAATGACTGAACGATAAAGTGTTTGATCCTCGAACTCAGGACTTGGTTCATGTGTTAAGTTGTGAAAATCTGTTTGCATGGGTGTCTTTGTTGTGCTAGCATCTTTCATGTTGCAATGATGTAGAATGTGGTCAATTTTCTCTTCTTGTGAAAGACTAAACCCCTTCTGTGTCTTTTCAATTTGAACACCTAAATAAGTGCTAATGTGTCCTAAAGATTTTAGTGTGAAGTATCTCTGCAAACTTTTAGCAAAAATCTCACTCATTTTCTTATTTGGACCAATATAAACAATATCATCAACATAAACAAGAATTATCTCATATGCATTGTTAGATCTTTTTGTGAACACGTATTCATCAGTTTCGGACTTAATAAAGCCCATTGAATTTAGTTTGTCAGTAAGACATAAATACCACATTAAACCTGACTGTTTCAGACCATAAAGACTTTTGTTCAGGAACCAGGTATCCCCTTCTTGCTTTCGGAATCCTGGAGGGCTTCTCACGTAGATCTCTTCATCTAGGTCTGCATGTAGATAAGCTGTGTCCACATCAAATTGAAAAACTTCTAAACCAAGAATAGTTGCAGTGGTTAAGGCAATTTTTACACTTTCAGTTCTGACTGTTGGTGAGTAAGTGTTTGTGTAGTCCTCAGGATAACGTTGAGCGAAACCCTGAGCTACAAGTCTGGCTTTGTATAAAGACTCACCATTTGGTTTCTTCTTGATTCTGTAGACCCATCGGGTGCCAATGACTTTCTTGTTTGCTGGAGGTTTTGCAGGTGTGAATACATTAAGTTTCTTTAAACTGTCCATTTCATCCTGCATTGCATCATACCATTTGTCTTGCTCTGAATCAGGGAGCTGCTTGATTTGTGTGAATGTCTCAGGAGGAAGAGTAACATTGCAAATCAAAGGTAATGGTGATTTTGTGAGTTGCCATGAATAACGTTGTGGAGGGATTCCTTTTGTGGCCCTCTTGGAGCGTCTAGGAGCAACAGACCAATCTTCTTCTTCTTCATCATCATTATCCTCGTCCTCACGTTCGTCGCTAGCATCAGCATCTGCGGCTCGCGAAGACGGAACATCAGGTTGTGAAGAACTGGTAGAAGGAATATTTGCCTGTGAATTATCATCAGGCTGCGTGGCATCTGGAACACCATCTCTAGGAAAATAAACTTCAGGATCATTGGAATGAATCCTGGACCAGTCAATATCTTCCTCAAAATTAGCAGATTGTGAAATGACAATCACATGTTTAGTATCAATGAATTTGTACCATTTTGAATTATCATCAATACCCATAAATCTTAGTCTCTTTGCTACTATACCTCCCTTTCTTCTTTGACTTAAGGGAGTGTTCACCATAGCATATGAACCAAAAATATGGAGGTTCTTGAGATCGGGCTTGTAGCCATACAGCATGTAGAAAGGAGTTTGATTGATTACACTGCTCCAAGTACGGTTGACAATGTAATTTGCATATTTGATTGCTTCACCCCAGTATGCATTACTGAGATTGGCATCTTCTAGAAGACAACGCATCATGGTTTGTAGAACCCCTTGTCTTCTTTCTACGACTCCGTTATGAGCCGGTGTATATGGAGCAGATGTCTGATGAAGAATTCCATTCTTACGCATCCAGTCCTGGAAACGCTGAGACATGAATTCTGCACCACGGTCACTCTGGATTCTGGCGATGCGAACTTGGTATTGTGTAGAAACAAACGCTGCAAAGTCTTTAAAGATTTGAAAGGTCTCAGATTTCTCTCTCATAGGATATACAAATCCATATCTAGAATGATTATCTACAATTGTTAAAAAATACTTTCTGCCACCAAGTGTTGGTGGGAGAGGACCCACTATGTCAGTGTGTACCAAATCAAAAATGCGTGTTGACAGGCGTGTAGCGTGTTTGGGAATTGCAGCCGCCTTGGATTTAGCCTTTTTGCAAACCGCACAATCCAAAAACACCTTACACCCCTTTAGATCCAAACCTTTTGCGAACTCCGGCATCTTTCTAAGAACACGGAAACTGGCATGCCCCAATCTTCTGTGCCACTTGTGAATACACCTGGAATGCAAAGGTTTACCAGTTAGTGAATTCTCAACATTAACAGTTTCATGAGGACCCTCAGGCTTGCTCTGAGCAACCTGTTTCTGTTTTCTCTGTTTGTTGGCTTTAGGAGCCTTTGGCACAGTAATGTTTTCTCTCTCTGGGACAACTCTCTCTGGGTCTGCGTTGTGCCTTTTTGGAGTTTGCATACTTGCCTGTGCTTGCCCTTTAGGCTTTGGCTTTAAGTAATAAACACCACCAATCAGCATAGTTTCAGAAATAATATCTCCATCTTTAACTAAGTAACTTGCTTTTTCGAGGTGGTGAACCTGGAACTTTAAATCTCTAGACAAGTGACTTTGACTAAGCAAATTACTGGTTGCTGAAGGTATGTAATAAACATCAGGGATGTGTGTATCGAGTTCTTCAATGTAAACAGTTCCTTTTCCCATAACCTTGCAAGTGTGGTTGGTGAAGGAATACAGTTCTCGATACTCGGGCTCTGGTTCGCCCATCTCTGTGAAAAGTTCCCTTCTGTGGGTAACGTGCACAGCTGCTCCACTATCTAAAGTCCACAAAAGACGTCTGTCGAACTTTGGATCAGGTTGTGGAACGTTGGTTATGGCCAGTGTCACAAGTGGAGCTTGTGAATCACGCCTTGGACCACGACGGCCTTGTCTTCCGCCTCTACCTCTGCCTCTGGAATCTGTTCCTCTGGGCTGGTACGTGGCGGGAGCTGGAACTCGTTGGGGACAATCCCGGGTGTCATGTCCCACACGGTTGCAGGTGTAGCATTTTGGCATCCTTGGAGCGTAGCCTCTTCCTCGGAAGGGACGTCTGGCTGGAGCCTTTGATGCTGGAGGTCGTTGCAGATGTGGTGTAGCTAACCTGATAGCTTCATCTTCCACTAAAAGTCTGCAAACGTGGTTAACTGTGCGTTGAGCAATAGGCACGTAGTTAATCTTTGCAACAGCATCTTTCCATTCATAATTCAATGAGTTAATGATGATGCTAATCATTTGGATATCATCGATTACATGGCCATTTTGTCTCAATTCACTTCTCATTCTTTTCAGTTTGGTCAAATGTCCACCAATTCGTTCACCAGGTTTCAACTTCGAACCATGGAACTCAGACATGAGCAAACATGAAGATTCAATTGAAACGGGCCTGTAGCAATCTTCCAAAATAGCCCAAATTTCTTGGGCAGTTGCATCAGGTGGAAAGATACCTTGGATCTCAATTTCCATTGACATGAGCAAAGTCGTGATTGCTCTGTTTCCGAGGTCTCTCATTGCAGGTGTCCAGGGTTGAGGAGGAGGATTAAAAACCATGGAATGTGTGCCTTCTCTTCGAAGCAAGAGCGCAATTTCACTGACCCAGGCTTTATAATTCTCTCCTGACTCCTTTAATTTGGACTCACCAGTCAAGGGGTTGACTGTGAATACCTGCTGAGGAATGTGGATCGGAACAATTTGTTGCGCAGGTTGCAAAGCTGGTTGTTGAACCAGGGGATGCTGGGGTTGCATCATTGGCCTATGCGTGGCAACATCAAATTGGCTTCCTCGAATTCGCCTTTGACTTTGCCTTTTTCCATCTAGGGAGGATTCGGCACCACCAGGTGTTGAAGACTTAACCTTTGGAGGCAAAGTTTTGGCTTCTAAAGGACTCATAGGTAAATCTCTAGAGCTTTGATGAAACTGCATCATCTTTTGCTCTAATAATTTTTCTCCGCCAGCAGATGGCAGTGCAGCTTCACTTCTTGGCTGCAGCCCTCTATACATGGCCGGAAGTTCAATGGGCTCAAAGGGATCACGTGACCTCGGTGACGTGTACATATCTCTTTGTTCTAATTGACCAATGAACTCTGTGGGGTGTGTCTTAGGCTGTTGTTTTGAAGAAAAGATGGCGTCCTCAGACATTTTGGGAGTGGGGGAGCTCCTCCTACTTCTCTTCATTTCGTTAAAGCATTCTCTCGCCTCCCTAGTATATTTTTCAAAACGCTTTAATCGATATAGATAGCTTTGCATTTCTTCCTCATCATCTGGGAAGATTTCATAAACTTTGCTTTCTGCGTGGGAGGATTTTTTTCTCTGCCGGCAGTTGCCGTTTAGACTTTTGTCGTTCATTAATTGTATCTTGATAATCTGCGAGGGTCTGGGAATGGAGTGGCTCTGGCAGAGTGGGAAGTTTTGGCTTGGCCCCCAAAAATTCATAATCTCCTGGAGATATTTTAGAAGGAGGAACCACTGACCTCGTTTCGTGGATGTCGCGTCCTGTAGCTCCTTCCCCCACATCTGGCTCGGCACCTGAAGGAATTTGTTGTTCCTCTGTGTCTGAGGGAATGGATTCTTTGTCAGAAGAAGCTGATCCGTCTGTGCTCGCCCCATCTTTCTTTTTCTTTTTTTCTTTTTCTCTGACATTGCTAATTAGGCTTAGTCGGTTATCTTTAGATAGCATGAAGGGAAAATACAGCCATAAATTGTAGCCATCTCAGCTGCCAAGTTGTTAACCATCCTCTGCTACCAAGTTGTCAGGGGAAAAACACCCTGTAGAAAATGAGGTCTATGGACCGAGGCTGATTCCCTTCCGCATATCTTTTGAGATATTAAGAAAATAAAATAAAAGTCTTTGACAAGTATTCTAATTAATAAACAAACGTTAATAATAAAATAAAACAGAAAATAACTAATTGTTACATTTTGATAATGAAAAATCTCCGGTTGCCAAGTTGGCAGCCGAACAAAGAAGAAAGGAATTAGGATCTGGAATGTGTAAACGCATGCGCAATAAATCACTTTCAGATAAGAACTTTTATGACCTGCGCAATAACTCTTTCTTAGTTTAACTCTTGAGTGTCAGTTCATGCCTAGCAAACTTTTTAACATCGTGACAATTTTTTCCCAGAGAGTAAGTCATCTGTGTACCAAGTTTGGTTGAACTTGTGCAAGGCGTTCCAGAGTTATGCTGGAATACACATACACACACATACACACATACAGACACAAACACACACACACAGCCATTCATATAGAGAGAGATTATCCACAATTACCATCATTGCTCATCTGCTTCACCACCCTTCTGTGTGTATGCATGAATGATATTGTGAGGCCACAATATGATACTGGAAGCAATGGTTCTACACAGGCAGGTCATCACTTTGAAAACATGTGCAAACTATGCTACTAAATTCTCTTTGCTGTCAGGTCAGGGTAATCACTCCTCCTCCACACTACTGCCAGCATCTGTACTGAATATCGTGGGAGGGAGAGGGGGACAAACATTTAACATTAAAAAATAAACACTTCCACTCAACCACCTTTTCACATCTCCAAACTATACACATCTGTAGACTTTGAATTGAAAGTGTCCTTCTGCTCCTGTTCTTGACCCAAAGAGATCTAGAACTGACTCAAAAGTGAGAGGTTGCATCATCCAGCCAGTAGCCTACTCTCTTCTGCCTTCAGTTCCTATGTATTCTTGGCAATTTTAGCTAAATCTGGCTGACTGTGGTGAGAGGGAGGAGAAATAGCACTTATCCATAGCAGTTAGACATATACCCCTTTACAGTGCTTGGTAGCCCCCTCTAAGCAGTTCACAGAGTCAGCCTGTTGCCCCCAACAATCTAGGTCCTCGTTTTACCAACCTCGGAAGGATCGAAGACTGAGTCAACCTTGAGCCTGGTGGGATTCAATCTGCCAAATTGCAGGTAGCCGGCACTCAGCAGAAGTAGCCTGCAGTACTGCACTCTAGCCACTGCACCCCCATGGCTCATGTGGAATATGGAATGAAGATTACAAAATAGGGCTAAAGAGTTCTTGGACATCTAAAGCTTCCATCCCCTTGCCCTGCCAGGGGAGTCCACTCTGAGCGTCAAAACAGAGAAGATGAACTTTGCAATATTGTTTATGCCAGGTCCATGTAGTAGGTACCAAAGGAATGGGGCTTATAAGCAGTCCTCAATGTACGACCACATTTGGCACAGGAATTTCCATTGCTAAGCAAGGGCAGTTGTTCAGTGAGTTACAGCCAATTGTATTCCCTTTTTGGCCACAGTTGTTAAGCGAATCACCGCAGCTCTTCCATCCTCAGCTGTTGAGAAGAAGCAGCAGCCCTGGGTGCACCATGCCTGCTTTGTTCTCTTAGAGAGCCACTTTGCACCTTGTTTGCAAACCCACCACTTGGAATTCGCCGCCGCTGCCCCCCCCAACCGCTTGGAGCTCCAGGCGGCTGTGAAAGGTGAGCGAGGATCCCCTCAGCATTTTTTCCCGCCAGTGGAAAAAGTGCTGAGAGCTCACCCCTGTCACCGTGCCCGCTGCTTGGAGCTCCAGGGGGGGGGCTCTAAGGACGATGGCTTCGGGAAATGCTGGCCAGTGGGGAGGGTGGGGTAGGCTAGCATGAATGCTTACCTGTGTGTAGGCAAGAGGAGACAGTTCTGTGGATGCACATGATGAAGGCGAGGCAGGGTGAACGTCGGAGCGGGCTGGTTCAGGGGCATGGCCAGCCAGCTGTCCCTACTGGTTCAACGACGCAGGCCCAATTATCACTACCAGTTCACCTGAACCGGTCCGAACTGGGACCAACCCACCTCTGGTCCCAATCCTGAAAGGCCCTGGCTTGACTCTGCCTGCTCCTCCCCATATTCCTCTGAAGCCAACGAAGTCATCTTTGATCTCCGTCAGCTCCAGTTCTACTTCAGGCTCTGATGGGGGCATGAGACGAGGTTAAGAAACTGATGCCATATTCAAGGCTGACTCAGCCTTCCATCCTTCCGAGGTGGGTAAAATGAGGACCCAGATTGTTGGGGGCAATAGGCTGACTCTGTAAACTGCTTAGAGAGGGCTGTAAAAGCACTATGAAGCGGTATGTAAGTCTAAGTGCTATTGCTGTTGCTACTTTATACATACATACATACACATATTACAAGCAATTTTGTCTCTGATAAACTATTGAAATATAGAAAATCAGATTTCAACGGCTGAAATATTAGCATATCTTGAATGTGGACAGTAACATAAAGTGTTCTTCTAGTATTTAAGGCAAAAGGAGATTACTGTAAAACATGAAAGAAGTTGAGATGACATCTGGAGTGGTGAATCATGTGGACTTTACAGTTTAGCAAACTTTGTGTAAGCCCCTTTGATCTCTGTGGGTTTTTGCTTTAAGTAGGTACGTATAGGTAGTGACATAAATCCACTGCTCAAAGCACTGGAAAAAAGATTCACATTTTGCTGCAAGAAACCGACTTCTGCACTATTAAAATTTTCAGATTTCAATATTCAAGTAATAACCACATAACCCCCAGATTTAAATACAGAATGTGGAATAATCAAGAATATAGGAATGGATTGGGCAAAAGTAAACGGAATTACGTTGCTGGCAATAAAAGTGCTAGTATTTCTGGTATAATACATAAAAGGATGAATAATTTAGCTATCATGCTCATAATGGCTGAGAATAATAGCATCAAAAGTTTATAAATGAATTAAAGCAAATTAAAGATGCTGACATTTCAAATGACAGCATTTTGCAGACCAATAGCAGGACCAGGGAAGGAGAGAAAAGGACAGAGATACTCCTCGAATAGAGGCCAAAATTTATGTTGCTAAATATATTTTCCCCCATTTTACAACCTTCCTTATCACAATTGTTAAGTGAGTCATCACAGCTGTTACGTTAGTTACATGGTTCTTAAAGGTTGTTAAGTGAATCTCTTCCCCTTTTTGCCCTTTTGCTTATCAAAAGGTCGAAAAGGGGGTCACATGACCCCAGGACACTGCTGTCGTCATAAATATGAGTCACTTGCCAAGCCTTTGAATTTTGATCACGTGACCATGGGGATGCTGAAATGATTGTGTGAAAATCGGTCATAAGTCACTTTTTTCAGTGCCGTTGTAACTTTGAACAGTCACTAAATGAACTGTTGTAAATCGAGGACTACCTGTACACACAGACACCCCACCCAGCCCCCCACAAATGGTAGTTTCAAAAGCCTGGAAGCAACCACCCAGAGAGGGATTTGATGAAAACAATATTTATAAAAGATATTTATTTAAACAAAATATTCTGAGATTGAAAACTGGAAAGCCATTAGGACGACTGTAAAAGTTGAAGTGAGCCCTTGTTTTCCCCCTGCCCCATAGCTGTCCTTCTTTGACCAGGGACGTCTACATGATCAGTGGTGGGATCCAAAAAATTTTACTTTGTGGGCGTGGCAGGGGAAGGTTACTGCAAAATCCCCATTTCCTCCCGATCAGCTGGGACTCAGGAGGCAGAGAATAGATGGGGGCAGGACCAGCCAGAGGTGGTATCTACCGGTTCTCTGAACTAATACTCAAAATTTCCGCTACCGGTTTTCCAGAACTGCTCAGAACCTGCTGAATACCAGCTCTATACATGATGTGATCAAAAAATATTGAGAGCCATGATGTTGCAAAAAAAAAGTTCTGGTTGTGCCCTTAACCTTGACCCAAGATCCTATTTGGCACAGTTCTTTGGAACACATTTGGGGACAATGTGCAACACCCTTGTTGTGTTTTAAGGATAAGAAAAAAAACACCCTATTTTTCACTACTTAGCGCAAAAGCTCAGCTGGCCTGAATACAGGCAGCTCTGCAGCAATATTTGGGACTACCTTTACAAGTTCATGTAGCTGATGAAATGACACTGATTTGCAACTGACTTGCCTCAATCAGTTGCAAATCAACATTCTGGAAGTTCTTGTCTCTGCTTTGTTCCAGAACTTACTGATAATACTGGCAGAATAAACATTTGATGTTTGTTTCAATGAGCAAACAGCTTCATGAAAAAGTGCTTGCCGTAGAAATAAACCGACTAACACCAGATCTTTGTGAGATAAGATACAGGCCTACAAAGTGGATCAGCCTACAGCAGAGGTGTCAAACTCAAAGCTGGGGGGGGGAGTTCAGCCCGCCAGGTGCTTAGAGCTGGCCCAGGGGCCACCCTGGAAACAATGAAGGACCAGCCCGCAGTGCCTCTGCCAGCAAAAATGGAGCTCGAGAGGGCCATACGTAGCCCTCCTGAGTTTCATTTTCAATGGCAGAGTGTTACAGGAGGCCAGCACAGCCAAAAACAGAGCCCACAAGGGCTGTGTGTGACCTTTCCAAGCTCTGCAGGAGGCTGTCACAGCTGAAAACCGAGCCCGGGGGCCCATTTTTGCTGGCAGAGCACTTGTGCTGCCACAGGCGCCCCCAACATAAGTGACATCTATGTGGCCATGCCCACCCTGGCCACATCCACCCCAGCCCCCCAAAGTCAAACACAACCCTGACGTGGACCTCAATGAAATCGAGTTTGACACCCCTGGGTACATAATTGCCGTTTCCTTTAAGGTCTGAATTCTATATTTTGTTCAACTATTTGTAGACTTTTGACTGCTACTAAAGTAATTAGAATTGATGACTTAGCAAAAAGTAAAATACAATTTTGTTCAGCTGCTAGTCAAGAGCAAAGGAGCTTTTTCCAAAGCCTCTCTAAATTTAGTGGATATGATAAATAAATGTGATTTATCTAGGCAATACATGGCAATAGAAGGAAATTACATAGGCAAAACAAATGTGTAAACTACACCAATTAGTGCAAGATTTTAAAGACTTTTTTACGGGGGGAATGGAACACAACAGTTTGTATGTTTCCAATATTGCTATGTTTGAAGCCAGAAAATATAAAAATAATTTATATTTCAACTATTCTTATGTTTGAAGCCCAAAAATATAAAAAATTGTTTATGTTTCAAATATTCCCATGTTTGAAGCCAGAAAAGATAAAAAAAATAATTGCATAAGTTCTGTAGGAGTTAATTTCTATATGAGCTGTGAAAGGCAAACATTATAGCTAATGAAGACTAAATGTTTTTTTATTGTTTTCAAAAATTTGCAAGCCGGCGGAAATGTATGCAATGCGCTTTTTCGCAAAGTGTGTTTCTCCCTACTCCACACTCACCCCCTTCAAGATAACCTAAATTCAGAAGGCTTTAAGCAGAGATTCTAATGTGTTGTATCTTTTATTGTATTGTATAATCTCGGCTTTTCTCCCCATAATAAAAGCAGTCTCCTTTTACCATCCAAGCGTGCCTTCTGGTTCTCCCTGCACCCACCCCCACCCCATTAAGCTGAGTTAGATTAATTGCCAACACATCTATATTCACCCATGTTCCCTCTTCTTTTGATTAACCCCTGACAGAGATTAATTGAACATGCTGTAGAGGGTGAAGAGGCTGGTGAGATATCTGGAAGGAAATATGTGTCCATGGGTGTGCATATGTGCTTGAGCAGGAATACATTAGGACTTATTAATGGAATTTTAGCGTTAAGTATTTAGAAATTGCTCTCTATTTTGACTTAAAGCATGATGTATCCTTCTTGCAATGTAGGAAATACAATATGCAGGGATACTTATTATTATATCTCAGTAGATTTGGGGATAGAGTTCTCACTCAAGACACAAATGACCAAGCTCAAATTATCCTCCTGGAGACACATTATACGAAGACCTAGCTCTCCAGAGAAAGCTCTAATGGTGGGAAAAGTGGAAAGAAAAAGAAGACAATGACCAGCGAAAGATGAATGGATTCAGTTACAGTAGCCCTGGGTGCATTGTTAGAAGACCCAAAAGACAAAGTTAGGGGTAGATTCTCTGAAGAAAATCTATCTCTGTGGTCACTATGACTTGACATTGACTCGGTGACTCATAATCAATAAATCCCATTGCATAATGCGATATACTGGGGACTTTCCAACTTCTTCCTCACTAAAATGCACAGGGTATGATAGAACAAGGAAATTACACTGCGATTCTTATGGAGCTCAAACAAGCCAAGTTCAACTCTTGCAGACCAGCGATCTTTAAAATTGTTAAGGGTTTATTGTGGAAGCTTTGGTTTCTGCAGTGAATGTTCAGTTCTCAGGTAACAAAATCGAGAGGATATCTTATTTTATTATTTAATGCCTCCATCACACAAGATACGTCTATCTTGAAGGAAGCAAGTGCTCCTGTTTAAAAAACCAAATCTATAGATCTGTTTTTCTTACTCAATTTCTACTTTACCACTCTTGGCCAAAGTGGTTGAACAAGTGATGGCTGAACAACCAGGTACCTTTTGATGATTGTGATTAACCAGTTCCTTTTGACTGGCTTCAGCTGAGGAATATTTACCATATTTTTTGGAGTATAAGATGCACCTTTTCCCCCCCAAAAAAAGAGGGTGAAAATCTGGGTGCCTCTTATACACTGAATGCAGAATTTTTGGCCTACCAAAACCCCGCCCCCTTTGCAAAAATGGATATGCAGACTGTTTGGGAGGCTTGCAAAGTGCTCCCGGGGGCTGGGGAGGGCAAAAACAAGCAAAAATGGGCCGGTTTTGCTCGTTTGCCCCCCCCCTCCCCAGCCCCCAGGAGCACTCTACAAGCCTCCCAAATCCTCTGCATGCCTTTTTTTTTTTTTTTTTTGCAAAAAGTGAGGTGTGCAGAGGGTTTGGGAGGCCTGCAGAATGCAAAACTTTGTTTTTAATTTACCTCTTCAAAATCATAGTGCATCTTATAGTCCGAAAAATACGGTAACTGGCATGTGAATGATCTATTGAGGAAGTATGAAAAAGGAAGCATGTTCTCTGCTCAAGGTCTTACTCTTAGCAGCTTCTAACAACATTGATCACAGTATTTTCCTGGATCTCCTGAGGGAATTCAACACTGACTTTATTGTGGTTTTGTTGCTATACCAAGGGCTGGCCTGAAGTGGAGGGTACCCTTCCCGCAAGTGCAGGGTCTGCTTTTCCGATCATTGAGCACCTCTCTGTACGGTCAGCTGCATTTCCAGGGCGCAGGCCCGTGGCTTGCATAACATTGTTGATGATGTCTTGCCATCTCTGAGGTTGCCAACCATTGACTTCTAGTTGGTAGGCAGTCTTGGCCACGGTGGAAGGTGCTGCTCTCAGGACATGTCCATACCAGTAGAGCTGACCAGCTCTCATCTTCTCTAAAATTTGTACCACACCAGAGGTGCTATTCTTCTAGTTCGTCCCAGTTCGAGCAAACTGTAGTGGCGGTGGTGGGAGGCTCCACCCACCCATGTAGACGTCATCACAGACGCTCTGTGCATGCGCACAAGCACCATGCACAAGTGCTCCCAGTTCCGAATCGGGAGCAAAAATAAAAGGATGTCAGGCCTGCCTCATTCAACATCCAAGAAAGGAAATCCCCAACTCCATTTATTTAGAGAAAAGGTACTTTTATTGGATATGAAATGAAAACAGTGAAAGTGAAGCAAGATCTGAGGCAAAAAGGCGCAAACTTGTACATATCAAACATTTACCCAAATCCCTCCCCCAAGTTACCCCGGCCAAATGTCCAATCTCCAACCCCCAAGGGTGTCATGTGGGGTGCATCTTCAGGTGGCCTCATTCAGCTGGTATGCAGAGACGGTTGGCCTTGACCAAACCCAAACATGAGCCTTCAGCATGCGCAGAAGATGGTGAACTTCCTCTTTCGAGATGTCTCCACCAGCACAATTCCTCTCCCAAATACCATGAGCCCCCTCCCTCCCCATTAGTATGGCAGCCAATAGCAGGCAAGCAAGCTATATAGAGGCTAACAAAGGATTTTATGCCTGTGCCACACCTAAATGTTGTCGAATGGTGTCATATGTGATGTGGTCAAGAAGGGAGATGCCCGATATCCAATGGGAATTACACCTTCATCTCACCATTTTGGAGCTCTGTTGTTACTCTTTAATATCTATCTGGAGCTACATCTTCAGGGAATGTAGAACTAATTGTCCATTTTATGTAGATGACATTTGTTTTGGTTCATTTTTGCCAACTTCTTTATATGTGTTGACCTCTGTGGTAGGCCTCTTCTTGGACTGGATAGCAAGACTGGGTGAAGTGTAGCAAACTTTATCTGAAGCTAGACAAGTCAAAGTGTCTAATAGCCAGTGAGAAAACTTTCCAATTGGATTGATCTCTGCATGGCGACACACAAAAGACCAGGTTCTTGCCAGCCCTCCTTGGAAAACATCTGCAAAGTTGTCCATCTGCCATCTGGCTAGTTTTGTCTCTTGTCCCCACCTGAACAGATTATAATAAATGATGCCTTTGAAAAAAAAAAATTCAGAAGCTCCAACGGAAAGCTTTAGTGGGATGTTTCCCTTTAGAAACATGTGGCATCTGAAATGCTCTGGCTTCCCAGCAGGTAGCACACGGGATGGACTTGGTTGGGCCTTAAAAGCTATGTTAGCAGGGTTGGCTCAGTTAAGACATGGATGAGAGGCTAGGCTGGAATATCATCGGATTACCTCAGAATACGAATACCAGGCAAATCGCCATTGCTGCCAAGGAAGCTTCAGAAGTAGGTTGAATATTTACTACAGTTGAGCTCAGTTAAAAGGGGACTGTTTTAAAATTCCCTTTCTCTGTTTCTCTCTTACTCTCCCTCCCTCCCCCCCCTCTCTCTGTCACACACACACACACACACACACACACACACACACACATTTCTAAAAGTATATAGTTTAAAAGGCTAACCCAATGGCATAGTACATACAAATTAAGATGATGTAAACTGATGCATGCTGGAGCAAAACATCCCTATGGTAGAAAAATATATAACTGTCAATATCAAAAGTCTTGGGAGAGGATTGCAACTATTGGGTGGATGGGGGGACTGTTGGCTGTTGCAGTCTGGAGGCAGACCTACACAATGCACAATAATGTCCTTCACTCTTACAGATTGGGATGGTATATACCGTATTTTTCGGAGTATAAGACGCACCCTTTTCCCCTCAAAAAAGAGGGTGAAACACATGGTGCGTCTTATATACAGAATACAGCATTTTTTGGCCTACAGAAACCCTGGCTCCTTTACAAAAATGGACGTGCAGAAGGTTTGGGAGGCTTGCAAAGGGCGCCTGTGGGCTGGGGAGACGAAAAATGAGCAAAAAAAGGCTGTTTTTTGCTCGTTTTTGCCCTCCCCCCCCAACCCCCAGGAGCACTGTAAGAGCCTCCCAAAGCTCTGCATGCCCTTTTTGTGTGTGCAAAAAACGAGGTGTGCAGAGTGTTTGGGAGGCCTGCAGAGTGCAAAAACCTTTTTTTAATTTACCTCTTCAAAATCATGGTGCATCTTATACTCTAATGCGTCTTATAGTCTGAAAAATACGGTACTTGAATTGAATGTTGTAGAACCCTTTGTTTAGGTCGAAGACAGAGGTTACAATCACTTATTGATACGTAATCCTAAGCCTGTTTCTTTGCCTCATAATGGACCAAGCAAGCATACAGGTTTCTTATGAAGATACCCTGCTTCTCTTCTATTTCATCACTGGAGCCAGCCAAACATAAGTGACCTGAGCTAATATCTGTACTGAAGCAAGCCTCTGCAGTTATGGAAGACATCCAGAGGTTTTCCCAATTTTAACTCATATGAACTGAGCCCTTAGCCTGGCTATATTAAAGTAATTTTAACCTAAGACTGTCTACTATTGACCCCACCCCATTCCTAAGAGGTCCATAAAGGGGCGTGCATAAACGCACCAGCGTGCCTACCATCCCTGTCCTACTGTCTCCATTTGTTCATACCCATTTACTGTGTTCATATTTAAGTTTATACTTATGCCTGTTTTCTTTTACATGTTTGACAAACTAAAATAAAATAATAAAATAAATAAATAATAAAATTAAAAAGTGCCCTCCACCAGTTTTTAAGTCAGGAGGGGGAAAAAAATGCTGGTATTAAATTTGCTGCCCAAATTATTGGGTCCATTTTTAAACCGGCGAAGTTGGTGAGTGGCGCTGCCTCTGCTGTTTGAACATGGGGAAAGTTAAAGAAAGTAATTGGTGAGATTTCATTTCCATACACACACCCCAAAGTATCAACGGCTGGTAGGAAAACAAACAACTATCACTTCCATGTAGGGACTCAGCAAATCTAGGTGGACACTTGGAACAGAGTGCTGTGCTACCTGAAAGACAGAGATTGCACAGAGATGTTATGCGCCTGTGATCTGTCAGGCTACTTTTGAACATAGGTCTAGTGCATTTTTTTAAGAGTGCTACACTTGTGTATGAAAGTATCCTGACTGCCAGGGGCCCAGGAAAAGTGCAGGTAAACAAAAGTGAGAGATGGATAATGGGCAGGCAAGACCGATGATTAGAACTGCCACAGAATGGCAGCACTGACAGAAAATCCAGTTGTTCCCGTAGGACTGGAAGCATTCTCCGTACGTGTTCAAATTCCAACAGTGTGTTTTTTATTTATTTATTTAGATTTATGTGCCATCCATCTCATCTACATGATGACTAATCGCCATGCAGATAGCACACTAGAATGTTCTAAGCCAGGGGTGTCAAACTCAAGGCCCGTGGGCCGGATGTGACCCACAGGGTGCTTAAACCTGGAAACAGTGAAGGACCGGCATGCAGTGATTCCGCCAGAGAAAACGGAGCTTGGGAGGGCTGCGTGTGGCCCACCTGAGCTCCGTTTTTGCTGGCAGAGCACTCGGGCTGCTACAGGCACCCCAATATGAGTTACATCGAGCTGGTCACGCTCCCACCCTGTTATGTATGTAGTTTTCCCTCTGGTCCGCTACACTAGGGGGCGCTGTGCTAAGCGCTGATTGGCTGACTGCTCTGACAGCGGCATATATAAAGGCTGTCAGAGCAGAGCTCAGCTGTTGCCTGTTAGTGAAGCGCGCGTATTGTGAATTGCCGCGTTGGCAACCTGTTAGCAATAAACTGTTAGCATTCTGTTAAGTCCTGGCTCGCCTCCATTTGTCCACCTGTGTTCTCCGCAAGCTAGAACATTGGTGACGAGGATGGGATGTTCTGGAGGAGCCCAGGCAGAGCTGTGAATCACTAACCACGAGCTGAGTCACCGAGAGCTGAATTCCCTCAGGGGAATCACTCGACGAGAGGTCGAGTGAGTCATTGTCCTCGCAGACTACTTTGGCTGATAATCAACAGAAGAAGTTACCTCAGAGATGGCATCCATGAATACTTTTGCCGCCTTCAACGCGGCCACAGAGACTTGGGTCTCATATATTTCACGTTTTGAATGCTTTTTAGAAGCCAACGGCTTCACAGACTTGACTGAGCAGCGAAAAAAGGCTTGTTTTTTAAATTTGTGTAGTACAGAGATGTTTAATTTGGCTGAAACCTTAGTTGCCCCACTCTCTGTCCACGACATAACCTGGGACGTGTTAATGACCAAATTAAAGAATCATTACGCCCCATTGCTCTCCCGCACCACACGAAGATTTGCCTTTTACCGTAGGGTCCAGCGAGAAGGAGAATCCATAAATGATTACGTGGCTGCGTTACGAGCCGCAGCTGTCCATTGTAGGTTTAGTGACCTAGTTGAAGTATTAACAGATCAGATTGTGGGAGTTGTTAGGGACCTCCGGATACAACGCCATCTACTGGCCAAACCTGAACTTGATTTGCAAACAGCCCTTGACGAAGCCAGGGCTGTAGAAATGTCAAACAAGTCCACAGACGAACTCCAGAGATTCTCAAAGCCTCTACCTGCAGAAAAGACCACCGAGGTTCACAATGAAGACACTCTCGAAGACGCCGGAGCCATCGGAAACGATGAAGTACATCGTCTGTGTGGTGAGCAACAAAAAGGGCGCCAGGGTAAGGCTGCATTCCGTGCAAATTGCCCTGGGTGTGGGGATAAGCATGATAGGGCAGACTGCCGTTTTAAAAACGTTGCCTGTCTCCGTTGCGGGAGAAGGGGCCATTTGGCGAGAGTTTGTAGGGCAGCGGCTCCTTGTGCGAGCGCGTTAGAAGGGAACTCTCCCAGCCCTAACCAAAGTTTCAGAAAGCCCTCTAACTTAGGCAGGAACGCTGGTTCTAGGAAACAAGATTCTTGTTTCACAGTCAATGATGACAGGGATGAGTCTGCAGTAGATCAGATCATCCATGCACCCAGGGGAAAAATATTCCTCAAGGTCAGGCTAGAGGGTAAGCCCTGTCAGATGGAGATAGATACTGGCTCAGCCGTGTCTATCATCTCATGGGCAGGAATCAGGAGAATTGTGCCAGGTATTTCACAGGCACGACTATCCCCATGCCCATTGAAGCTGAGGGACTTCCAAGGGAATTCCATTCCAGTATTAGGAAAGTTTTACTGTAAAGTATCATTCAAACAGTTTCAGAAAAGGCTCCCTCTCATTGTAGTCAAAGGCCCCAGGCCAAGTTTATTAGGGTTGGAGTGGTTTGAAGCTTTAGGTCTGGCCATAACGGGTATAGATCAGATTCAGACCACTCCACACCTTGATACACTGATTAAGGAATTTCCCGAAGTTTTCGGGGAAGGATTAGGGAAATATACTGGCACACCCATTTCCTTCAATTTAGACCCCCAAGTACCACCACGGCGGCTCAAGCCGCGCAGGGTGCCGTTTGCGTTAAAATCTAAAGTAGACGCTGAATTAGATAAGTTAATAGCTCAGGGGGTGTTAGAACCTATTGACCATGCCCGTTGAGAGACTCCCATTGTCATACCAGTGAAGCATGATGGGTCTGTGCGCATATGTGGGGACTTTAAATGCACCCTTAATCGCGCATTACAACAGAGTGCATACCCCGTACCAGTAGTGCAGCATTTATTGCACTCTCTGGGACAGGGAACAATATTTGCTAAACTCGATCTGGCTCAGGCATATCAGCAGTTGCCTGTGGACGAGGCAACTGCTGAAGCACAGACTATAGTTACGCATAGAGGCGCTTTTAAGTGCCACCGATTACAGTTTGGGGTCAGCGTAGCGCCAGGGTTATTTCAGAACTTAATGGAAAGGCTTTTGCAAGGGATACCAGGCATCGTGCCTTATTTTGATGACGTCCTGGTATCAGCCCGTTCGCTGGCGCACCTTATGACCCGTCTATGAACCGTACTTCAGCGTTTCCGCGGTGCTGGTTTAAAACTAAAAACAACCAAGTGCCAAATTGCGGTTCCACAAGTTGAGTTTTTAGGTTTTTTAATCGATAAGAAAGGAATCCGTCCTACACCTGCTAAGGTGCAGGCGATCAGCCAAGCCCCCTCACCAACAAACATAGCCGAGCTCCAAGCATTCCTAGGGCTGCTCAATTTTTACAATATTTTTCTGCCCCATAAAGCGTCTATCGTGGAGCCCCTCCATTGATTGCTAGACCGTTCCGCTACATGGTTTTGGGGAAAGAAAGAGGCCGCTGCTTTTGCTAATATCAAAAAGTTTTTAACCTCTGAGACTGTTTTGCACCAATACAGCGAATCCCTCCCGGTGACTCTGACTTGTGACGCATCTCCCTATGGGGTCGGAGCGGTTTTAAGTCACCGTCTGCAGTCTGGCTTAGAAGTACCGGTCGCATTTTTCTCCCGCACCCTGTCTTCACCCGAAAGAAACTATAGCCAGCTCGACCGTGAAGCTTTGGCTATAGTAGCCGGGGTGAAGCGTTTTCATTCCTATCTGTATGGCCGTCATTTCCATATAGTGACGGATCACAAGACCCTGTTGGGCATCATCGCTGGGGACAAGCAAACGCCCCAGATCTTGTCTCCACGTTTCACGAGATAGATGGTGTTCCTGGCAGCCTATAACTACACCCTGCTCCATCGACCCGGGAAGCACATCTCACATGCTGACGCGTTAAGCAGGTGCCCTCTACCCATTGCCGTCCAGGATCCTACTCCTGCCTCCGACGTGCTCCTAATCGCCGAGATGCAGTCACCCATCACAGCAGCAGACGTGGCCGCACACACACGGCGAGACAAGCTACTCTCCAGGGTGCTGGCTTGGACTGAACGTGGATGGCCAGCCAAACCTCTGGGCTCCGAATGGCAACCTTTTGCAACCAGACAACATGAACTCTCTACCCAGCAAGGTTGCCTCCTGTGGGGAAGCCGAGTGGTCGTTCCTGCCTCACTCCAAGAAGCGGTGCTAAATACTCTGCATGAAGGCCACCCCGGCATCGTCAGAATGAAATCACTCGGCCGCAGCTACGCTTGGTGGCCGGGCATGGACCAGGACATTGCATGGTGGGTCTCTGGCTGTGAAAAGTGCCAGGAGTCCCGACCTGCCGGTCCCAGAGCTCCCATCCAAAACTGGGAGCAACCCAGAGCTCCGTGGTCCAGAATCCACATGGACTTGGCGGGCCCAGTAAAGGGCCAGGTTTTTATTGTTATTGTTGATGCTTATTCTAAGTGGGTAGAAATTGCTTTGTTGTCTAGTACTACTGCCCCTGCCATTATTAAGGTACTTAGAAGGGTTTTCGCTACCCATGGGTTGCCTGATCTAGTGGTATCTGATAATGGTCCCCAATTTACTGCTGCCCTGCTCAACAAATTCTTTAATCAATTGGGGATCCGACATGTGTTTGTAGCCCCCTTCAATCCGGCGGCCAATGGCCTAGCGGAATGCGCTGTCAGATCAGCTAAAGAAGCGCTGGCTAGGTTCGGTCCACTAAACTGGCAGGAGGACATAGACACATATCTCTTTTGGCAACATGCCACCCCATGCGCCACAACTAATAAAAGCCCTGCTGAGTTTTTGATGGGTCGGCGAATCAGGACAACACTTGACAGGCTTCACCCTGAATATGCCCCATCAAAGCCTCTTGACTCACACAGTCAGATAAAAGGTTTCTCTGTAAATGCTACAGTATATGCCCACTTTGGGTAAAGGGAATTATTAGGAAAATCACGGGCCCCTGCTCTTACTTAGTAGAAATAGAGGACGGCCGAATATGGAGACGCCATATAAATCAGTTGCAGAATCGGCAAGGGGAGGCAGACACAACAGGGGAACAACTAGGCCTAGATTCTGAAAACGCACAAAACGCACAAACACCTACTTCCAGGCCTACCACCCCAGAGCCGCCTCAAGATAGAATAAGAAAATCGAGGGACTTACCTTGTCTTCCCCGTGAACTTCCAGCGGTGACTGATTCAGATAGGGAGAGGCCCGGGCCGTTGGAAACCACAGCCACTAACTCAGAAGCAGATGTCACTCTGCGGAGATCAGGGCGGGTCCGTCGCCGCCCAAGGTATTTGCAAGATTACGCATGCGCCCTCTAAGTGTGAAGCAGTGTTATGTATGTAGTTTTCCCTCTGGTCCGCTACACTAGGGGGCGCTGTGCTAAGCGCTGATTGGCTGACTGCTCTGACAGCGGCATATATAAAGGCTGTCAGAGCAGAGCTCAGCTGTTGCCTGTTAGCGAAGCGCGCGTATTGTGAATTGCCGCGTTGGCAACCTGTTAGCAATAAACTGTTAGCATTCTGTTAAGTCCTGGCTCGCCTCCATTTGTCCACCTGTGTTCTCCGCAAGCTAGAACACACCCTACCCCTCCCAACAGCCCCCCCCCAAGGTGAAGTTCAACCTTGATGCAGCCCTCAATGAAATCGAGTTTTGACACCCCTGTTCTAAGCCCTTTATATACATTGTCTCATTGTCCCATTTTAGATACCTAAAGATCAAGATTTACAGTAATAGCCTACTTATGGCCAATGGTGAGTTCAAGAATTAGGTTTATTTATTACATCTTTGTGCTAGTTTCCTAGAAGCTAAAGTATCCTCCATGGTTCTCCCTCATCCCAATTTGTCCATTCAAAACAATGGGGTAAATTGGGCTGGGAGACAGTAACCATCCCACCTCATGAACTCGGTGTGAACGTTCCTGCTTCTATTCTTATTATCCACTTGCAACCCTGGCTAGTTTGGGACTTGTAAGCTCCTAACGCAGGTTCTTTATTAGTGTGTGTCAATTTTTGTCAGTATATGATGCTAACCTTGCATGTCAGTTTTGCAATTTCCCAGCTATTACTACAGGGATGAAGAACCATTAAGTAGTAGTGCAGTAAAGCAAATTTACAGCAAGCTCCTGTTCATTAGAGAGGTAGATGTTGTGCGCTACATTCACTAGCAATCAGCAGGTCTCATCTTCTTAAAGAAATAGCTCTCAGTAAGAGCTGTTTCATCCATTATCAAGACTGGAATGTGTTGTCCTCACAGCAAAATTGGCACCAAGCGCAAGTCTTTCATTTTCTGACTGAAAATTATTCAAAGGCATCATCTTTGTGGTGCCCTAATAAATAAATGAAGCCAACCCTAAAAACATGCTTGTTCCTGTGCTCCCTTACTTGGTTCTAATAATTCATGTTGATCTATTCTTCCTCCAAAGAGTTGATGGTCTACATTTGTTTTACCTTCACAGCAAGTATGTGAAAGGAGAGGTTCCCATTCTTTCTGTCTCTGTGAATCTGCCTTTGTTTGTGTGTGTGTGTGTGTGTGAGAGAGAGAGAGAGAGAGAGAGAGAGACAGAGACAGAGACAGAGACAGAGACAGAGAGGCAGAGAGGCAGAGAGAAAGAGACAGAGAGAAACAGAGAGAAACAGAGAGAGAGAGAATGAGAATTATTTCAGATAAGCTTTGTAAATGAAGTTTAGAAACTGGAGTGTCAATCTTTTGGCTCTGAGAAAGAAGTTTATAGCATTTGCTTATAAAATTCTCTTGGTGATGTATCATCACTGGCGTGTGAAGCAACGGATATTATTTAAAAGCAGATCAAAGAAGGACTTTATCTTGGAATATTATTTTTATTCAGATTTGACGTCCTCATAACTAGTTATTTTGAAATATTCATCGATTATTGAATTTCTAATGGCCACATGTTCGTCTGACCATTCTTTCTTTCTTTTCTTTTCTTTCTGATTTCCTTAGAAACATTTACTAACAATCAATTGATTAATCAAACCTTAATTAGTTCCACTACAAACTGCCTTTTAACCAGCACAACATAATGTCAGTTCTGAGTCCTAAAATCTTTATCCAAGTATATAAAAAGAATCCAATGAAACAAACAGAGTAGTACATTTAAATTTGATTTGCAACCTTTTAAAAATGTATCCCTTTGTTTCTTGTCAAATATAGATGAAATAAATCACAATGAACTAACTAGCAATCTTTGAAACAGTTACTGCATGGACTATTTCAGATTAGCTGAAATACGTTTCAGCAGATTAAAGTTTTAGGAATATAGCCTTTGTTATAAGCATAAACTAAATGTGAATTCTTCTTGAAGGGACAAGAGTTTTAAAGGTTATCTGATGCATTTGAGGCACTCCCCCCCTCTCGCCCACCTGCTGAGGCCAATGAGAAAGACTCCTGTCACCAGCATTCCCCAGTAAAAAAGACAGATGCCCAGTTGGCTGTGGAATAAATTTCTTTACCTGTTATGTCAGCTGTTGGAGGCTATGATCATGCAGTACCAGATGCTCAGTTATGGCCCCAGAAGGACATTTATTCCTCTCCTAATCTTAAACAGGAGCAAGAGAGAGTGGCACTGGCCACACACAGATTTTGATGGGGTCCCAGTAACTCAGCAGGAGGCCGTGAGATCCAGATCATGGCCTGTAAGGATTTAGAGGTCAGGTGAGAAAGGTGGCAGCAAAGTAACAGTCAGTTTCACTCCTTTATTTTTCCAAAGGATGATGCAATTATAAGATCAATTAATGGATCTTACCCAATTAATCAATCGTTTAGGTATTAATGAATTAATCAATTAGGTGTGTTCACCACTTTGACTTTATGAAGAAAGATGGGATGATAATAATAATAAATTGGTTTGCCTCAGATGAATCTATATGTATGAAGGCTTGCATCAGCTAAAGAACTGGCTTCTGTGATTCCACATTGTTATGAATAGAATAGAATAGAATAGAATAGAATAGAATTCTTTATTGACCAAGTGTGATTGGACACACAGGGAAGTGTGATATGCTCTCAATGTACATAAAGAAAAAATAAAATAGAATACATTCATCAAGAATCACAAGATACAACACTTAGTGATAGTCATAGGTTACTAATAAGCAATCAAATCATACTAGGAAACAAATAAAACAACATAAATTGTAAAAATACAAGCAACATGGTTATAGCCATAAGTGGGAAGAGATATGGTAGGTACTAGGAAGGATGAGAAGAATAATAGTAATACAGTCTTAGTAAATAATTTGACAGTGTTGTGGGAATTAGTTATTTAGCAGAGTGATGGCATTCGGGGGGGGGGGGGGAGACTGTCCTTGTGTCTAGTTGTCTTGGTGTGCAGTGCTCTATAATGTTGTTATGAGGGTAATAATAATAATAATAATAATAATAATAATAATAATAATAATAATAATAATAATATTTATTTCTTAGCCGCACCCTCTCCCAAAGGACTCGGGGCGGCGTACAATAAAACACATAAAAATACAAATATGGACAAAACATACATATAATATAGACGTATACAAAGAGGAGGTGGACAAATAGATGGAAACAATTAAAAACACAATATTAAAAAATCCCCTAAATAAATTAAATAAATTACAAAAATAAAAAACCCGTCAGGAGCGATATGATCAGACTATGGTTGAGCCAGGCCAGCTACTTGGAATAGGTGGGTCTTGAGCTTTACACGGAAGGAGCGGAGGTCAGAGGTAGTCCTAATATCCGGAGGGAGGTCATTCCACAGGGCTGGGCCCGCCACAGAGAAGGCTCTACTCCTAGGCGCTGCCCCTCGGCACTGTCTGGTGGACGGCACCTGGAGGAGTCCCTCTCTGTGCGAGCGAATTGGACGCAGGGATGTGGGGCAGGATACGATCCCGTAAGTTAAAGTTGAAACAATTTATGTCCAGGATGTGAGGGGATCGGTACATGATAATAATCCATTTTCTCTTTCTCTAATCACAGTAGAGTTATTCAGTGAAATAGTTTCCCCACAGATTCAATTAGACCAAAGAAACTACTTCCCAACATGCAGTAGAATTATATAAATTCATCAACGATACAAAATCTATCAAAAGCCATTAACCATTCCACAGGGAAGGGTTGTGTGTGGAATGGACCTTTTCATCTTAAGGCTTTGAATAATGGGATTGTGATAAATAAGATCAAGTAGTCTGTTCTATCTTGCAGAGATACAGATGCAAACCTCATATATCTTATCTCCAAACAGGAAACATTTGTTCTTTTATTCTGAAAGTTGGCATATCTGATCGTTAGGAGTACTAATTAAATAGCTGAAATTTTTCATACCTTTTTTCTGGGAAAATGTCAGAAATGCAGAGAACAGAACATTAGCCAAGACTCCTTTTTGTAAACTTTAAAGGAGGAAAATAAAGTAAATGCACAAGCTATTTTTTCCTGATCGATCCTCATGTAAAAAGCAAGAATCTCATTTTAAGACTAATAGAGAAGCTCATTATCCAATTTCAAAGGCATATCAAAAATATTTCAGTGAAACATGCCCTTAAGAAAATAGTACACATATTCATCTAAGGTTAACCAATTTGTTGAAGAGACCACATCTGGATAAATTCACAAAATTCAATAAGCAATATTAGAATAGCTGAATTCTTAGAGAATTCTAAGCCAACACCCAAAGAAAACACAGAATAATTGGTGCAATGTGTGATTTCAATTAATATTTGGGCAAATGCATGTAGGCAATTTGGCCATTCATTTTGGAGCGAAGAAATCACAATCCTCTTTATACCACTTCAGGCAAATTCCTGTCCAGAGCATCTCAAAATCACAACTTCAACACAATACAGTAAAGGAAAGGAGGGGGGGAGTACCAATCAACAAAAGGAAAAACAAGGAAACTAAAGATAAGAAGAGAATGAATGGGTGTAAAGTGAGAACATTGAACAAAAGAGGGAGACTTGCCCAAGGCCATCCAGGGAACATGCATTTGACAAACCCAGCATTGTACACTCAGATCCAATCTACCATTATGTCACACAAGAACCCAAGAAATTAACACTCTTGTATAGATATACAGTATTTTATCAATGAGCACAAAGAGGACTGCATTATATTCTCCTTTGGGGTTGTTTTCAGCTGCTAATTGTTAATTGCCAGAATTAGTTAAGGACAAACTCAAAAGGGTCTTCAGTTTCACATCTATGTTAGAACCGTATTTGCTTTTAATAACCGGGGTCGTCGTCTTTGTCTAATCTAATCATTATTTTTTACAAGCACAGATTGGAGGGAAAGATTTTGGATCCCAGATGTTGACTCTGCGTCTTTGTTCCTCTCATAAAAGTCAACGAGAGCTTCCTAGCAGGCAGAGGGTCCATCCAGCTGTCCTAAACTGTTTTATTTGAAAGGTTTCTTTCTTTCATACTTTCTGCTAAGAATGTTTTATTATTTTTTTTAAAAAAGGCCAGCCCAACAACATGATTTTCAACTCAAATCCAAGATAGATTAAATTAAAATTATATGAATGAGCGGCAGTTCATTCTGCTGAGTGTGGGTGTGCACCAGTGGTGGGTTGCAGGTGGTACGCCCCAGTATGCACGAACCAGTGCCAGCCCGGAGCACTGGATACCGTTCCGGTACGGTGCTCCGGGGGGCCCAGCCGCCTGCCCAAGCTCCTTATCGAAGTTTAAAGGCTTTTGCACTTCCGCCCAGGTGCACGGTGCATACAGCACCTGTGTGATGCTCTGCGGAGCAGCTGGAGCATCACGGAGCATCGCGGAGGCACTTGAATGCATGCGCGTGCTGTGCGTGTGTGCGCATGCGCTGCACATGTCCATGAGAATGCTGCCATCCCCATTCCAACCATACTGGTTGGAACGGGAGTGGCAACCCATCACTGGTGTGCACTCACACACACATAAACCTAAAAGTGCAAATGGCAGATTAATTCATTGAAAAGCCTGTAGATTGCAAATTCACACAGCCCTGTGGATTTTAGCAGAGCAGCATTAACTTACCATAGAGTTCATTGCCATAAGGAATAAGTAATGGTCCGGGCAGAAGAGCTATTGATAGTTGATTATTGCAAATCCCACAGACCTTTACACATGGAGACCTATTGATGAGCAAGGTTGTTATCAATTCATTTGAACCAAGGATCTTCCAGAACGACCAGCAGATTCTTTGGCCCTGACACAAATGAGTTGGGAAATTCACCTAATGGGCCATTGATAAGGGAGCAGAGGGGAGCAAGGGAGAAAAATCTCTGACAAGAACGATCAATCCATTTTAATAGGCATTTTTAATTTGCTACAGAAATTGAGCTTTAATGACAAGGAGGCTGGTGCAACTTCAGATTCTAGCCATCAATCATCCTGTTTCACAAGGTTTTAGCCAGCACCTATTCATTAATCTTATGCTCACTACCAAAGCCTCCGCTTGTAGGGGATGGGTGAATGAATTTAATGTAACCAAGCCATCCATCTATTTTTATGAAATCCAGAAGAGCGTCCACATCTAGAAGAAAAACGTAAGAAGCGTAAGAAAGAATAAGATGGGAGAAAAAAACCAATTCTGGACTTATATGTTGCTGTAAAATGTATCCAGACTGTCTGTCTCTGTGTGTGACAAGCTACCTGATCTTTTATACTGTCTTTGCCAATGAAAAGCAATAGGGCTTTTTTCTATTAAGAGCCTAGACTCTATCTTTTATGGGTGAATATACATTATACGTAGACATAGGCAGCTGGTGAGTTCCAGAAGTTGTGAACTTCAATTCCCATCAATCTATCTATGGGCAAAGATAGTAAATGGAAACAATGGTCCAAAATTTCTGAAAATTTTTGGCGCCAAATTTTGTTCTCAAATTCACAAAATTTTATTTGCAGCACTTTTCTATACAAATTAAATATACTAAATGATATAAACAGGATGCGAAGAAGACTTGTGTGGATTAAGATAATGACGGCAGTCAGTCAGAGATTCAGATGGAATACACTAGTAAAGAATGAATTGAATCTATGTCAAGATTGGCAGATTTATTGGCATAGATTTTTTGTCTCCTATGATCTACCAGGCTACCTGCCCCAATTTGTTTAATTTAACTTACTTTTTGGTAAACTTTCAGTTTAAAACATTAGCTGGTATCGCAGCTTTCTGCAGTTATCTTTATTACTAACTAGCCATTAGTAATAAAGTTAATTACTAGCCATAATTAACAGAAGCCATTTTAAGGCACAACAGGCTGTATCTTAACAGAACACACACACACCGAGGGGTTTTAGGGGTGTCTTACCCCCACAGTATTTTTTTTCCAGAGGGCAAGTCGTCTTTGTACCAAGTTTGGTTGAAATTGCTTGAGGCGTTCCAGAGTTATGCTGGAACAAACGTACACACACACACACATACACATTTTTATATACATAGACAACACTTCTGCAACCCACATAGCATCCAAAAGCACTCATAAAAGAAAACATGGTGAATGACTAGAGCCTACTGCAGATGTTCCTATTTGCAGATGTTCTCACATAAGATACAATGAAAGAAAGCATGCAGGGAACTAGAACAGATTGTAGAAAGCAACCTCGGGAGCTGAGGGGAATAATGGTGCTTCAGGAAGCAACCTTAAATTCTCCTCCATAATTGTTTTTTTGACTGGTCCCATCTATCATTGAAGCTATTTCATGAACAGACAATTCTGTCTCCCTATAGTTTGAAAGTGGCTCAGTTTCCCTAGATCTGAAATCCTCATTCAGGAAATATAATGTGGTTAGAAGAGCTTTCTTTTCCCCCTCTCCCAGTCTTTTTAAGAGAGGGGAGGGAGGGAGGGAGGAAGGAAGGAAGGAGGGAGGGAGGGAGGGAGGGAGGGAGGGAAATTTGCTTTCTTTCTTAGTGAATTCCTGAGTCCCAAAATGTTTTTTTCCTGACATTCTCATTGTCAAGCGGTGGAAATGGCTTTATTAGCTTATAATATTTTTCAAGGGGTTAAAAACAGAAATAAGGCCAAAATTCCAGACATTCCAAATGCTGGATCTTGACTAAGGGAGATGCTTCCTGAAAAATTGGTCACCACCAATGCCTGCCCAGTCCCACTTCCCTTATGCCAGGCCAGGGACCAGGGCAACAAAATAGGACCCTTGGCTAAAGAAAGGACCACTTCCTTTCTGTCCACATGGACTTCACTTTTACGCAGTGGTAGGTTCTGGATCCCGTTCCAACCGGAACGGTTGGAATGGGCCCGGCAGTGTCCACATGTCCAATGATGCCTCTGCAAGCCTCCGTGACACTCCAGTTGCTCAGCGAAGCATCGCGCAGGGGCTGCATGCGCCGTGCGCAGAAGTGCGCAGAAGTGCCAAAGACTTTAAAGACAGGTAAGGAGCGCGGGCAGGCGGGTGGGCCCTCAGGAGCACTGTACCAGAACGGTACCCAGTGCTCCGGCCAGGCTCCGGTATGCCCGTACCAGGGCGTATACCGCCTGCAACCCACCACTGCTTTGACGGGAGTAACATCGGTATGTGAGCATGCATCCCCAAATGCTGGATTCACTGCCTGAGTCAAGTACTGAGGTTTTGAGAGATGGCGTTTTAATAGAAACACCTTTCTAACTATCAACCTTTTTTGTAAACCATCCGGATGCCCAAACTGGAACACAGAAACAGGAAAATCCTGGACAGATTGGGCTGGTGTCTTTGATCATAGTGGCAGAGTGTGTCGAAATCAGTCTGCTACTATGACGTTATCAGTGGCAAACAATGTAATTCTCAGACTAAGTTGTAGACCAGAGTCAAGCTAGCTTCAGAGTCAGACCATGCTTCTCTTTAATATTTTTTTATTTTACTGAGCTTTGACTACAAGAGCCAGGAGGGTATAGTGATGCGCCAAGAGGGTACAGAATCAGAACTGTAAATCTTCTTTCTCCACATGTTTTCATTATTTTAATTAAATGGGTAGGCTTAATTTTTGCTCTAAAAAGAACTGGTTAGCAGTTTGAGAGCACGCTATTGTAAATTGCTGGGGGCCACCCCTGCCTTAGATCGACTGTGTAGAATCAGTTGAGCTTAGGATGGGGTAAATTATCCCTTATATCAGAGGTATCAAACTCGCATCGTCGCAGCAGTGTCATGTGACGTATCAGGACTTTTTTCCACTTTGCTAAGCTGGGCATGGCACGGCCAGCATGTGACGCATCCAACCCGCGGGCCACGAGTTTGACAACCCTGCCTTACATGAGCCCTCAGATTAACCATGCTCAGTTTTACATGGAAAACTGTAAATTCTATAGCCTGTAAATTTAATTTAGTCTGTAAATTTAATAGAAAGAAGGACTAGGGGAGACATGATAGCAGTGTTCCAATATCTCAGGGGTTGCCACAAAGAAGAGGGAGTCAAACTATTCTCCAAGGCACCTGAGGGTAAGACAAGAAGCAATGGGTGGAAACTAATCAAGGAGAGAAGCAACTTAGAACTGAGGAGAGATTTCCTGACAGTTAGAGCAATTAATCAGTGGAACAGCTTGCCTCCAGAAGTTGTGAATGCCCCAACACTGGAAGTCTTTAAGAAGATGTTGGATAGCCATTTGTCTGAAATTGTATAGGGTTTCCTGCCTAGGCAGGGGGTTGGACTAGAAGACTTCCAAGGTCCCTTCCAACTCTGCTATTGTATTGTATTAAGAATCATAGATACATATATAGAACCTTCAAGCAAAAAAAAAAGTTAATACACCTGTTCTTAAATTCAAGCTGCCAAAACTCCAGAATGTTCAGAAACAAGTGTCTTAAGTATTCTTCAGAAGTATTTTTCAGAAACTTTAACGAGTACTTATTTGTGTGTTGTTCAAATGTATATGCCTACCCATCTCGCAAAAAGTGACTCTGGACAGCCTACAATCAGTAATTAAAACAGTAAGTATATAAAAGCAATCATTATTTAATTTAAAGAAAACACATGTCACAAGAGAGAATATCAACCATTGGAGTGGAGCCATCTCAGCCATTTCACTAGTCCCATGGATGCTCTCCCCATCTCCCGGGCCCTCAAGAACCAGAGAGACCTCTGGAATATTATGATATTATTATAAGAATAAGCAAGTCCTGTTGGAGATAACAATACTTTGGCCCAATCAGGGAATGCTTTAAATCAGGGCTGTCAAACTCCTGACCCACGGGCCAGTTGCATCACACACTGGCCACACCCATTATTTAGCAAGGGGGGGGGGAGTCCTGATACATCATGTAACACCCCCATGATGACATGAGTTTGACCCCCCCTGCTCTAAATACATGCATTGTAAAGTACATGTTTCTCAGCATTCAGTGTATTTAGCAGTTAAGAGGGAGATGTGAATCCTCCTGCTACTAAAATCTACTTGGAATCTAACACAACTTCTGGAAACTCTATGGGGCAATTCCTTGTAGTCCTGACAGCCATACGAAATGTTTGCCATGATTTTCCTCCAGATTGTTTTTTCTTCAACTTCCCCATACAGCATTTAGCTTTAGGTCTTCCTGGTAAGTACTAACCAGAGGTTGACCATCTTCAGGTTAAGATTAGCTAAGGTCAGCTAAGTGCTGCCACCTGCTGTGTCCCCTACCAAGACCAATGTATTTATGAGTAGTATGTACCATACTGCTAATAGCAGGAGCTTTTATTACAAGGTGAAGAATGCTTTTAGTATGAAAACAGCTCCATTCTATCAGTGTTAAAACTATTGGAGAGGCCAAAAGTAGATAATAACATCTGCTCGTCTCCTTGACAGTCTCTTCTTTTTCTAATAACCTTTCTCTGTTCTCTCTTCATCCAGTAAGCTGCCAAATGGAGGATAGTTTATGGTTTGCAGATGTCTAAACCGAGAGCCTGCAGACATCCACTAATCTTCTACTTTACTAAATATTGTCTGTAAAATCATTTTTAAAGGGTATGCATTAATGTTAATCTCATACATAAAGATGACTGTAGATGAACTAGAATGAAATATAGAAAAGTAAGTAAGGAAGTTAGGAAGTTAGGAAGGAAGGAAGTTAGGAAGTTAGGAAGTTAGGAAGTTAGGAAGGAAGGAAGGAAGGAAGGAAGGAAGGAAGGAAGGAAGGAAGGAAGGAAGGAAGGAAGGAAGATGGGTTTAGCATAAATTTACATACCTTCCACAAGAGGAAAAAATTAGCATTTCAGGTAACTTATAAATAACTACAATTATTGTTAATTCCATTAAATCTTCTTGAAGCCCTCAGCATGGTACATGTTAGCTAGCTGTGTCTCTCAAGCACAAGGCCCTTCTACCATCACTCTTCCTCTTCCCTCACCATCATTTGAATCTTTTATTTCCATCCCCCTCCTCCCAACATGTAATGCATCAACCCAAAATGGTACACAAGAGTAACAAAGCTTCTTTCCAGGTTTTAAAGCAAACTTGCCCCTTTCTATTATGGCCTCAGGAAAATCTAATGCTACTGACCACTGAGGGTCTATCTGTACGTGCCATGCAAAGAAAAGAAAAGCATTAATCTACCAATTAGATTGAGTGTTTATATATATATATATATATATATATATATATATATATGTATGTATGTATGTATGTATGTATGTATGTATGTATGTATGTATGTATGTATGTATGTATGTATGTATATATGTATATATGTGTATATATATATATATATATATATATATATATATATATATATATATATATATATATATATATATATATATATATAAAAATGTTGCCTTTTATATTTGTGTTATATTTGTTATATCAGCTAGCCATACCCTTACTGGGATTTTAAACATTAAAAATGGTTTTCTGCCTGCCTGGTCTTCTGTGATAAGCCGAAGGACAGAAAGAGGGAGTAGTGACCTTCCTCCCATATTTAGTCATACCAGGGGTTGTAACACAAATACATACCTATTTCCCTGGCTCAACTGATAAGGAACAGAGCCCGTGGCTTAGTGGCTAAAACTCCTGCCTAAGATATATACAGCCTGGGTTCAAATCCCAGTAAGGGTATGGCTAGCTGATGAGAGCTAATTAGCTCGAAATAGATCTATACTAGTCTCCCTTTATTTATTTATCAGTACAAATATAACATATATATATATATATATATATATATATATATATATATATATATATATATATATATATATATATATATATATATATATATATAAACAATAGTTTCCCCTCCCCCCCTCTTTAGTACTCTGTCCTTCCTAAAATAAAATAAGGCATTACAGTTTACGGCCTCTCATTATGAATATAAAAAAGTAAAGGAAATATTATCAACAGGAGTGTGTACTTTAGTCTGATAATGATCTTTAAATGATAGTGCTTTTTAAGAATGGTATTTAAGAAGGAAAGAGAGCCAGTTTGGTATACTGGTTAAAGCATTAGGCTAGAAACCCAGAGAACATCAGTTTGAGTCCTACTGTGGGTAAAGCCAGCTGGGTGCCAGTCCCTCTCCCTTAGCCCTGAGAAGGAAGCAAGGGCAAACCACCGTGTGAAAACCCTTGTCAAGAAAACTGCAGTGATCAGTCCAGGCAGTTGCCCAAATCAACACACTGATTTAACACATTAAAAAAGGAGGAAAACATCCTGGTAAGTAGAGGAGGTAGGCAGGACTAGCTGCAAGAATGCATTGAATTGGTTACCTCCGCAGAGATGCCTGGCCTGACATTTTTGATAACGCCAATAATACAATATTCTAAAACACACAATTTTAAATACAAGTAGCTCACACTTATTCTGCTAAGTACAGAATTCCCATTTTGCACAATTCAGGGCCATAGAGAAGTGGCAATGGGTCATACAGGTTGAAGTCTATACCTGTTGCAATTGCTAAGATTGAAAAACTGCTCCAGTTGCTTCCACAAGTAATCCATTCATCTCAGTGGTGAAATTCAATTTTTTTTTACTACCAATTCTGTGGACATGGCTTGGTGGGCATGGTGTGGTATGGCTTGGTGGGCGTGGCTTGGTGAGCATGGCAGGGAAAGGATACTGCAAAATCCCCATTTCCTCCCCACTCCGGGGGAAAGATACTGCAAAATCTCCATTCCCACCCCACTCTGGGACCAGCCAGAGATGGCATTTGCCAGTTCTCCAAACTACTCAAAATTTCCACTACCAGTTCTCTGAACTACTCAAAAATTCCGCTACCGGTTCTTCAGAACCGGTCAGAACCTGCTGGATTTCACCCCTGATTCACCTACATTCTAACCATTCACGCAGATTTGTTACCATATTGGGCCACTCTTAAGTACCAAGTTCTGCATGGATCAACTCCCTAGTTTTTTTGTAAAATGTATTGTTCAGGGACAAGAATAAACAAGTTGTGGCCTCAAGGCTGCATAAAACTTCTAAATCCATTTTTCATGAGGCCTCTCCAAAATTTACCACTGAAATTTCAAAAATAAGTGGAATAATTGCCTCCTGTTTTAAGAGGGAAACACACACATCAAAGAACTTTGATAGACCTGTCAAAAGAAAGATAACCTACAACTCCATGGCCCCAAACTGGAAAAGAAAGTCCTACCCACACACATGATGGAACCACTCCCAGTTTGCACCATAGCCTCATCCATTGTAGTCTTTTTCTCCATCAAACATTTCATGTGGATGTGTGGTTTCCAGGTAGCAAAGGGAAGTCAATTGTGATCTGTTAAAAAAAAAGGCTGCTCAGTCCAAGACTGGTTTAAGGAAGATGAAAAAAGGCAGAATAAACGCTTTAGATTAGCTCAATGACACTGTAGAGCACAGGTCTCAAATTTGCCATGTCATGTTGACATCACATGACGTTTTGCAACATTTTTCTCATTCATGGAGCTGGCGTGGTGGCCTGCGCGTGAAACATCCAGCCCACGGGCCACCAGTTTGACACCGCTGTGTAGAGGATAAGGAAGATAATATTAGTGGTAATATGCCAGAATTTAGAGAGTAAGACAGATTTTAAGATTATAACTGTTAAGTAATTAAGCTCCCCGTTAGGAGGGTGAGTATGCAGAGAAGCGTAATGAGAGTGATATGGAATAACACGCACAAACCAGCATACAGAGACACTGAATAGTATAAATATATAGTAGTTTACTATGTAGAAATATAGAGATATTCAGAGTCCGGTTAACAGTCCAAGTCATACACAGTTCAGTCATTCAGTTATCAAATAGTCAGTCTAACACACAAAGTATAGCTAAACAGTAGCAAACCACAATACCTCAAAAATACACCGACCAGCTTCTAACAAAACAGAGAGCTAACAGCCATTCTGGCTCCCTCTTATAGCTGCATGAGGTAACAAACCAATTACACCTCTTAAACATTTAAAGTAACAGTAAAATAATCATAGCTTATATACATTGCCAAGCCAAGCCTAGGGTTACATCCTTAACAATAACCAAAATAGATATAATTTTCCTGTGGATGATTTCGTGACTTGGTTTAGCAGGAATGACAACAGTCTTGAAGGTCTACTTTATCTTCCTTCCCTGAATCAGGAGCTGCTTCGAAATACTATCTCATTTCTTAGGATTCAGAAATATTTCAACTCCTTTAGCTTAGTTAATGGTTCTTGCATATTTCTATCAAGTTCATCTTCCCAACTCTCTACAAACCTATGGGAAACAAGAACAGGTGCAGAAGTCTTTATTTGAATTTATTTTCTCCAAACTAGCATTGAATAAAAATTAACTAAAGTTACTAATTACGATCAAACTTAAAGTACGGACCACAATGTAAATATAATGGCGATATGAACAATTAATAGTATTACAAGAGTTAATACAACTGTTATTACATGATTATCGTTAAAATCGATTGGAAGGCAATGTAGAATGGTGAACCACAAAGGCTAAAGATGAATGCCGATTCAGAAGGCTGTATAACTATTTTATATGGTTAAGTTTGTCTTGTTTTTTTTCTTTGTTTGTTGCGTCTCTTTTTTTGTTTTTAAAGGTAAAAATGTTTAATAAAAACTTATTTAAAAAAAAGAAGAACAGGTGCCATTCATATGATGCTTTGCATGTCTATTTCAGCTATAGTAAACAGAACTTGGGAAATAAATTTCAGTTTACTATTTCCAAACATGACCTAGACATATTAATTAGCATGGATGAATTTTATGGGAATATTCCCTCCTTTTGGATAATGAATTTTCTTAATAGCAAAGCATATAATAAGTCCCTCTAAGTAGCGTACATGTTATTTCAGTTTGACCAAAACACTTGGAAAAAGGACACACAGAATGCTCTTACCAAGATTTACCAAGATCTTTTCAGAGAAGATAAACAATTGGGAAGAAAATAGTGTGCCTTTCAGTCTACAGATGACATGGAAAGGTTATCAGGTCCTCCTTTGTGCAATTAAGAGTAAAACAAAGATAATTTACTTTTGGAACTAAGTCCTGACCATCAACCGATAACCAAAATATAGCACAGTGGTAGGATATCTAATGCCCTTCAGATATCTTTTATTTCAAGCCCAATCAGCCTAGCTGCCATGATTAATGACAATGGTTTATAGAACTTGTAGTCTAAAACATTAGACCAGCACCAGGTTATAGATAGACAGACTGATATAAATCTGATCCTTTTATTGCCACTTTGCGGGCAGATTTTTGTTCTGGCAGATTTATATCTGTTTTTTAACAAAATGCCTCAGCATAAATCGGCTGTTTCATTTAAGGTAGAGGGAGTTGATTTTTTTCCTGAAAATATATGAGGTGTTTGAGATTTGTTTCTTTTTTTCCCCCTCAACAAATACACTGCACTTACTCAAGACAGAGTGAGACACTCCTTAGAGGTTGCTACTTCTTTGCAGTGGTCCCTGGAGTAACTATACAGCTCCTTAATTGCATTGACTATATTAGTGGCACAAGGAGGTAGAAAAACAGTTATAGACAAAACTCTCAGGAGGGAACTTAATAATTTCACAGAGCTGTTATAAGAGACAAGAAGCAGTATTACAATGACTTGTATGAAGACACTGGAGAGGCAAACAGATATAGAAAAACAAGGAAAGGCTTCAGAAAGAATCCCAGATTCTGAAGGAAGTTCCAACCATGAATTGATGTGCTAAAGGATGCCAATGGACAGATAGTTATTGAAAGATCATCAGACAAAGATGGAAGGAGTAGATGAAATTCTGTATCGAAGACATACCAATGTCAAAGAGCTTAGAAGATACTCCTTATTTACAAGAACCTCTAGTATTACAGGTTCTTATAAATAAGGGACACGGTGGCTCAGTGGTTAAGATGCTGAGCTTGTCGATCAGAAAGATCAGCAGTTTGGCGGTTCAAATCCCTAGCGCCTGTAATGGAATGAGCTCCCGTTACTTGTCCCAGCTTCTGCCAACCTAGCAGCTCGAAAGCATGTAAAAAATGCAAGTAGAAAAATAGGAAGCACCTTTGGTGGGAAAGAAACAGCATTCTGTGCGCCTTCGGCGTTGACTCATGCCGGCCACATGACCACAGAGACGTCTTCAGACAGCGCTGGCTCTTCAGCTTTGAAACTGAGATGAGCATCGCCCTCTAGAGTCGGGAATGACTAGCACACAGGTGCGAGGGGAACCTTTACCTTTAGTAATGTTAGAAGATCGTTTGATGGGCACTCAAGTTGGAAGGCTATAGGAATTGATGGAACATCTACAGAAATATGCCAAGCTGGAGAAGAAGAATCATGAGAAGCACCTACCCTGCGATGTTGCACTAATAACCTAGATTTGATTAGTCCCTTTTATGATATCATAACTGCCTCGCATTATTCGATCCATCCATCCTGCCTGCCTGCCTGCCCCAAGTCTAATCTAAAGTTTGCTGATAAACTGCAGACTTGGGTGCCGTGCCCATGACTTTCCCCAGACCTATCCCCTGGATGCCCCCCCCTCCCCACCAAACCAGATCAAGACACCAAACCTTTCAAAATCACCAAGTGGCCTCTGGTGGATTTCATAATCTGAAATGATTTACAGCCAGGCTTTCCTCTTGAAAGTGGATTTCAGAAGTTATTTGCTGTCGATTGCCATTTGTTATCTAACCCAAGATATTAGGAGCTTCTATTTTCCCATTTCTTTCCCAAGAAGGTCCTGGAAATTCGGTAGGGTTCCAGGGAAGCAGGCACCCCATGAACTAATGAATGAAGAGGCAGTCACCTCGTTTATTTCCATTCGACTGAACCAACTCTTGTTTGCCTGACCACATTCTTTGCGCACAGACAAAAGTGCTCACAGATCTTCTGGAAGCCAAATTCGAGCCGAGGTGCTGGTAGGGGGATAAAAGAGCCCGCAGCCATGTTTTGTTGCTGCTGCTGCTGGTGCTTGAGAGTGTAGCTCCTTATTGCTGGTGACATTTGAATTTGGCGTTTGAAATGTTTCAGTTCTTTGTTTTGACACATGGATGTTTGAAGCAACCGGGGAGGGAGTTAACTTTCCCTCCTGTAATTGCTGCCAGATTGAGAGCCTCCTTCGCTCGCAGCCCTCCAGGGGATCCTGTCACAGGCGCAGTGGAGATCATTAGCAAGAGATGCGGGAGCACAAAGCTCTGGTGCAGTTTGGGAAAAGGAGGAGGAGGAGGAGGGAAAAGTTGTAACACAAAGCCGGGCTGGGCTGGGGAGACTCTGATTCATGGGTCACATTAAATTGAAGTGGTAGTACTTAAGTAATAAACAGAAGAACACAGCAAATTCCAGTAACCAACAGCTAAGAGTAAGGGACTTTTTTTCACCCAGGGCTTCAAAAGAACCTAAATTTGTTTACTCTTAGCAGAATGTTGGACTGTAAGGGCTTTAGAGCAAAAGCCTATGGTCAGCTCAGCAGAACATCTTCAAGAGCTTGCAAATAGACCAGTGGTGGGTTGCTCTTACTGTGGCTACCAGTACGCTGATCACGTGCTCACACATTCTGTTCGTGCACGCACCTGACTTGCACTGTGAGTGCATGCGCAATCCACCCCTGCGACAACCAGCTGCTTGTTGGGGCTCGCGTAGGCACGGCACGCTGTGTACGCATGTGCACTTTGCCGTTTGCCATGGAAACAGGTATAAAGCGCAGGCGGGCAGGTGGGCCAAATGACCCACTGTACTGATACACTCTCAGCTGCTCCCGGCCACTACCGGTACCGTACCCACAGCAACTCACCTCTGAAATGGACCAAGGCTGGTTCAGACCCTTTTATTATGGATCCATATACATTTTTATCTGTGGACAAGGGAGCCTGTTGTGTGAAGCTAGTTGTTAATTTTTTTTAAAATTGGGTGGGTTTTTTTTTGTTTTTTTTTTGGTCACAGCATACAGTGCAAATTCAGCAGTCATTTATTCAGTGAACCATGGCTAAGTAAATTATGGCTTGGCCTTATATGGGAACCTAGTCATTGTCCAATGCACTGCTGGTGTTAGGATGCTGACAACCTCTTCAAGTAGCACTCCAGTGTCCTCTGTGCAGTGCTGTGGCCGAAAAGCAAAGCATGCTGAATTTTGGTTATTGGGAATGTTAAAACAGCAACAAACAAGCCAGCATTGAAATATGGCATTTGATCCATTGCGCTGTGTGTGTGTGTGTGTGTGTGTGTGTGTGTACGCACGGACATCCCCATTCCCTCACATGAATAAGAGAGGACAGACATTTGGATCTATCTCAGGGCAGACTCTGCCATTTGTTTCTAGTGATAGGATGACTCCCTTTTTTTTAGCAGTGTCTTCTGGTATGGGAGGATAATGTTATTCTGGAGTCTGTCATACCTAAGGGGAGAAAGAGAGAGGAGGGGTCCTTTTATCTCTTTCTGCTAGAAAAGCTAAGAGGGGCAGCTGAGAAATCAAAAGGAAACGTATTATTTCCTTTTTTAGAAAAATAAGAAAGGATTTGTATGAGTGCAATGCCCGTAGTCCAAGTGAGCAATGTGACCATTAAAGTTTGTAAGTTTCAGTCAGAAAATTTAAAAAGTTTGCAATAAGAATAATGATCCACCCGACTTTCATTTATCATGCTTAATACGTCCACTTCTTTTTCCAAATAAGCATCTCTGAAGGAGGATCAATATTCAGACAAAAATTTAAAAAAATCAAAACGATACCTTCAGTCCTAGTTTTTATGATTAGGAAGGTGAGAGCAAGCAGTGAAAGGATGTAAACTATAATTGAATAAATACAAGAACACTTGCTCACGGTATGGCTTAAATCTCTCTATAATCTGCCTAGATTGTCAAGATGTAGGTAATCCATAAATTGGACTCTACTAGGCTCTTGATCTTTCTCTTTCCCACAATATTTCCATGGGACTCAAATTAGAATTTTTATAAGGAGGGGAATTTTTAAGACCCAGAATCCTGTGGCGAAATCTAATTTTTTTTGCTACCAGTTCTGTGGGTGTGGCTTGGGGGGTCATGTGACCCTATGGGTGTGGCCAACTTTCCCCCACTTTTTGAAGCACATTTTTCCTGTTTCCTGTTGGTTTGGGCGAATAGGTAGGAAAAAAATGCTTTAAAAAGTTGGGAAAAAATGGTTCCGACGATCACGCGGATCAGCTGTGAGCCACGCAATTGTCAGACCTTCTTTATTTCACTTTTATAAAGCATTTTTTCCTACCCATTCGCCTGAAACAGCAGGAAAAAAAATGCTTTATAAAGTGAAATAAAGACGGTCCGGCGATCACGCGTGATCGTCGGAATCTTTTTTTTAAACTGCTTTTTAAAGCATTTTTTTTTACTATTAGTTCAAATCTTAGCATTTTTTGCTACCTTGTTGTTGTGGAAGTGGGAGGTGAAGATTTGCAAACTCCCTTCCATTCCCAACTCCCAGCTGCCATCTTCCTTCCCTCCTTACCCTCCTTTAGGGGCAGAGTTTTAAAAAAAACGGAAGGAGACTTATCTGAGTCTTCCACAATCTGATGGGACTTATCCAACCGTGTAGGATTCATCACTATCCTAAAGAATTTCTATTGGGGAGCAACAGAGATTATTCATACATAGCAAGCTGGCAACATGCTAGTTACCATAAGATGTTGTTTAAAAACCTAACTTAAATGCATATTGAAAACATATTGTTACTTGACCCACTGTAATGTGTTGGGATTTATATATTTGATTATTTGTTGCATTTGACTCCTTTTTCTTCCTGAAAAGGCTTCAGATAGGATTCTGAGGGAGAGAAATCCAGGTGAGCGGCTGAGATTGAGGTAGAGAATTAAATTACCTGCCCTGCCATAGCCAACACCTAGGCCTCATCCACAGGGCTGCATTTAACTGCTTTGTCAATTGTCTCCATCAGCTCTTCTTTGTCATCTTCTTTAAGCAGCCATGTAGAAATTGGAATGATCTATTTTGAGGCAAGTATGTTGGCTGCCTAGAACAGTTGTATGAAGTAATGCAAATACATTTGGCTTCATGTTTGTGTGATTGAAAACAAAAGGATTGTTTTGCAAGAGGTGGTATTCAGCAGGTTCTGACCAGTTCTGGAGAACCGGTAGTGGAAATTTTGAGTAGTTCGGAGAACTGGTAGATACTACCTCTGACTGGCCCCACCGCCATCTATTCTCTGCCTCCCGAGTCCCAGCTGATCGGGAGGAAATGGGGATTTTGCATATCTTTCCCCTGCAGTTGGGTGGGAATGGAGGTTTTACAGTATCTTTCCCCTGTCACACGCCCATCAAGCGACGCCCACACAACCAGTAGTAAAAAAAAATTGAATCCCACCACTGGTTTTCACTCATCAGTTTTCTCTCATTATTCACTGTTGTGAAAGAGATTGTTTTGTTTGAAAGAGAAAAAGTAACTGCTGCCAAAAGAGTAAATAGAAAGATTTTATAACAAGGGATTTGTAAATTTCACTCCAGAACAGGAGGCAAAAATATTTAAATAATTGTTTAAATAAATCCATTAGAGTCCCATATCTGGGCCTCAGACCGTAAGGAGGAGCATACGTCAGTAAATTCTGCTTTCCCCAAAAAATAAACAAAGCAGTTTTGTATCATATTCCATATTAAACAATATTCCCATAATCTGTCCGATGTTTTAAACTATAATTCTCAGACAAATCATTAAAGAGAAGAAGAAGGGAAGTAAACCAAAATGGATAAAAAAGTCTGATGTAGCTAAAGCAATGTCTTATTTTTCTATAGAGCTTTGACGGTGAAATGTGTGATTTTGTGATCAAATTCCTATGGTCTCTTGCAAGATCATTTATTCATTTAGCATACGGCAAAAAATGCTTAAAAAGCACATTTACATTCTCAATAATCAAAATGAAACCATTTACTCTGTAAGATCAGTTTGAATCCTTTGCGACCGAGCCTGTTTCTGAGGAGCAAACAATTCCATTTGATTTCAGATTTTCTACCTCCTGGGTTGTTTTGAGGCAGAAACATCTTTCTTATTTTATTCCCTTCATAATTCCAGTGTTGGATTAGAGCTTTGCCCCCCCCCCTCCCCCACCCACAGACCTTTGATCAAAGCGGCAGGCTGAATGCACAACAGGTTTAGACAAGCATCTCTGGTTTGCGGGAGGACAGGCACCGGGACTTGGGGGGCCCCAGAAGGTAGAAAAAATGTTACAAGGAGGAGGTGGAGAGAAGCTGAGGAAACCCCAGGGTGAGGCTGAAAATCAGACAGTGGGATGAAACACACAGAGCTCTGTTATTAAGTGAGGCAGGGATTTTTTTAAGAAGAAGAAATACAGCCCACTTTATGGGAAACACATGGAATATTTCAAGGTGACATCAAAGCGCTGGAGAAGATTTACAGAGGATCAGGCCGGATTAAGTGGAAGGCATCTGTTTTGTTGTGCTGTTTCTCCTTCATTAGGCCCAAACCATCCTGGTCACTTTGCTCTTCCCCCACTCCTGCTCTGCTTTCCTTTCAAAAGAGAGCAAACAAAATATAACCACATGGCTGAGCGGTGCAAAATATGGCAGGAATGAGAGGGTCAGGTTACAAACTCTTCATCTTTCTGCACGGCTTAGAGTTTAGTCAGACCTGTACATCCTCCACCTTGTTACACTCGGGGTTAACTAATGGTGAAACACCGGGATGCCTTCAAAAAGGCAGGAGACTATTATGTACAATTTTGAGTTCTTACAATTTCCTTTTACACGTTTATGCCTCCCCTTCACTGCATAAAGGAGGTGGATAGCCTACTGAGGGGAGTCCTTCTGTGGAAATTCGGGGCACTTAACAAATCTCCAAAGGGGGTCCGCGCCCTTCTAAAAATCACACACAAAGATTGAAAATATGCCCTTTCTCTATCAGTGAGGCAAGGGCACAAGGGTGTCAAACTTGATCACGTCACGTGACCTATCGTGACGTATCACGTTTTTTGCCTTTGCAGAGTCCGGATGGGTGTGGCCTGCACGTGACGTATCCAGCCTATGGGCCGCTAGTTTGACAGGCATGAAACACGCATCTCTTTTTCTGCATTTGAAGATTGATTTTACATCAGGAACCTTCCAATTAGAAGAGAGAATTCTCTCTTTGCATACCTATTTGCATATATCTATGTATCAGAGGGCATAATGCATTGGTGGCTTAACAATCTCTTCCCGTCCCCTCCCCTCCTGCCAATAATAGTCAGTCAGATTTCGGGGGAGCAGTAGGATAGATAGCAAGAAAGAAATTGGGGTTGTGGGGAGGGTTTTGACACTTTTTCTTTTGCTTGTGTCTGACCAACCAGCTGCAGGAAGCACCATTTGGCCCATCATTTTCTCAGCATTTCAGGGGCAGCTGCCAATAAAGATAATTATGTGCTGATTTCTGCTGGTTTTGAGGAATTTGGGCAGTGAACCCAGTGTCAGTGTGAAGGAAGCAGACTGCTCTTGATGAGGCTGCACCCTAAGAAAACTATAAGGATGATACCTTCAACCCCAGGAGAAAATCTTAAGTTGATTTCTTTTACTCAAAATTGGGTGTCCTGCTTTACTTTAACCTACAGGTAAGTAACCTAAACAGCTGTCTGGTTCATCTATGTGGAAGAAGCAACTTGATGTGGAAGCACTTTAGCCAATTCCAATACTCAGACATGGAATGCTTACATTTTTAAAATGTGTGTTTGTGTGTGTGTGTGTGTGTGTATACATACATACATACATACACACACACACACACACATACATACCTACATACATACATACATGTATTTGTGTTACAACTCCTGGTATGCCCAGGTTCAAATCCCAGTAAGGGTATGGCTAGCTGATGAGAGCTAATTAGCTCGAAATAGAACTATACTAGTCTCCCTTTATTTATTTATCAGTACAAATACAACACAAATATAAAAAAGGCAACATTAAAAATAAAAATATGGTTTTCTGCACCAATCTACCAATCATGATGCAACCACACAACCAATCAATCCACTTACTGAAACAAAGCCAGCACTCCACACACACACACACACCAAGATTTATAGAAAGACGGCAGCTCCGACCATGCTTTAAGCCAAAAACATCAGAAGATGGCGAGTGAGACCTCGCCGAAACGTTGCCAAGACAATCTCAATCTTACATGGGAAAAGACCCAAGAACTAAATAGATTTTAGTTAGAAATGTGCAAGTGTGATAATCCACTAAATAAGGGATAGGGGGTGAAAAAGCTATTTACAGCTTCCAAACAAACTCACAAAATCCAAATGCCTAAATATTGTGGGGTTAATTGGTCATATCTGTCAGGTTCATCAAATCAAGAACAATCCATGGAGTTACTTTTGAGTAGTTTCGTTATTGTTGCTCGCCTTCAGACAGAATGTCCCAAAGGTGGTTTTTTCAAACGGCAATTGAACTTTCAGTTTTTTCTTTGAAGATGTTTCGCTTCTCATTCAAGAAGCTTCTTCAGCTGTGACTGGAAGGTGGGGAATGGAAGTATTCATACCAGTGGTGGGTTCCAGCAGCCGCTACTGCCAGTTTGCTCAGGGATGCGCCGCATGCTTGTTGCCTGCTGTGCACACATGCCCAGTACAACAAAAATTGTTCTGCGCATGCGCAGAAGCCAAAAACAAAATGGTGGTGCTTATGGCGCTGCCTGGAGAACCAGTTTTTATTCTCCTGGGTTCTCTTTGGGACGTGGCAGGCCTGGGTCGCTGCTGGTCCCAGCGAACCAGGCTGCCAAGCTACTATCGGTTCGGCCGAACTGGTCCAAACCAGTAGGAACCCATCACTGATTTATACTCCTTGCAGACAGCTGGACATTTGCATTCTTTTAGCAGGTTGTTAAGGTCACCTGGAGGTTTATCTGTGTCATCAGGGTCACCTGAGTGGTGCAAATGGGTGTGGAGTCTTCCAGGGCCATCTTAACAGCAGTGTACTGGGGCCCCTACGACAACTACTCACAGGAATAAAAATGTAAGGGGTCAATAAAATTAAACATATATTTGCATGTTAGTATTAATAAAAAGTGCAGTAAAATGTAATAAATATGTTGCTGTATTTATATGATACAAGGAGCATTGAAGGATTAACATACACAGTATGGGGCCCCTGTGCCCGTGGGGCTCACAGGCAAGTGCCCATCAGGCCCATGCATTAAGACAGCTCTGGAGCCTTCTTGGAACTGTGGAAAGGACTGTGTTGTAGATTGGAGATAGACGGTGTATCCCTCCATTTCTGTTGAGAGAGGCTCTTCAATTTTGACATTGATGGCCTCTTTAACCCCTCTTTCAGAAGAAGAAGCTTCTTGGATGAGGAGCAAAACATCTTCAAAGAAAAGCCTGAAAGTCCAGTTGCCTCTTGAAAAAAGCACCTTTGGGACAACCATGACCTGGATGACTGAGAATCTCCATAGACCTTCAGACAGAATCTTACCAGGCTAAAGCAACTATATGCATAACTATAGATATACACTGTGAACCTGTATGGGGGGATTCCATCCTTACTCTGTTCCTGCCTATGAGACATTCCAAGCTTCACTGCCTCTTCGTCATCTGTGAAGCAGCGCCTCCCTCGTAGGACTACAGACTACATTCTACCGTATCATCATATAGAGAGGGTCACAAAGATTTCTGAGTGGACATTTCAAACTTTATTTCTACATCATTTACTTACATGCTATGAACGGCGCAACATCCACAGTATGGCAATCACAGCCGAAATCTGAAAAGCACTATGAATGTCTACAAAACACATGTGAATTTTATTTGATAAATATCTCAAATATCTAACATATTTTTACAGTGTTCTGGTTACAAAAATGATATACATTTTGGTGAGCGCTGACATTTGTGAGGTATTATTCAAATTTTGGGTTTGGATTCAGAACTCCCCAAATTCAAATCTGTTCCTGGCTATAAAGTCCACTGGCTGACCACCAGGCCAATGAAAATCTGTACTTAACCTATTTTATAGGACAGTTCCTGTGAAAATCAAGTAACACACACACACACACACACACACACACACACACACACCACTCCACTCCACTCCACTGTATTATCTTTGACTAGCTATAGGAAAGAGAGCATCTAAAATACTGTATATCAAAATATTCAAACATTCAGAAATAGAAGCAACCAGCAATGCCATAAACTGCGAAAATAATTATAATCCATATTGTCTGTTATGAGAAATACAATGTTGAGGATATTAATGAGAAATCAGTTCTTGGAATTTAACACATTAATTAAATCTCAAACTTGCCTCTCTAATAATGGAAAGAAAAGTCAGAAATTACTACTTTCAGATCTATTGTTGATGTCAGCTTCTGTGTAGCTTAAGGTTCCCTGAAGGGGTTTGTTAGGATACTAAAATCTAAATAACAGCACAAAGGCATTAGGTGAATGAAACAAACTAATAACAGTGAGCTTCAAATACAGTGGTACCTTAGTTCTCAACTGCTTTGAAACTCATTGAATTTGATACTCAATGCATTTTGATGTGAAAATTTTGTCCCGGTACTCATCATTTGTTTGATACTCAGCGATCAAGCTACGCTGTGTTTGTTGATGGCAGCTGCCTTGTAACTCACTACATTATTCCTTGTGGGAAAATTTTGTTTGGTACTCATTGTTTTTGTACTCATCATGCTTCCCAGAACCAATTAAGGTTGAGGACTGAAGTACCACTGTACATTAAAACTTTTTTTTCCTCCTCTGTGTATTTCACCACAGTCAGTAACCTCAGTATGTTCCTATTTCTGGGTAAAATATTTGCCTAGCATCCATAACTAATTTTTTATTAAACTTGGGATACCGAGTCTATCAAAGCCACCCTCTTCAAGGGTGAGTGGTAATTAATTAATTAATGCTGTAATGTCAGAAAAGTCCAGAGAAGCTGATCCAAAATGCATGATTGTTTTAGATGCTAAAGCTAAATAAAGAGCAGAGCATGGACATGAGGAATCACTGTAGAAAGAGGAGATTTCACAAGGAGCCATCAGTTGATCGATCCAGGTTCCTAAATATAGCAAGTCTCTTGCATTAAACCCCAGTGTAAATCTTAATCCTTAAATTATGGAAAAGCAATCCAATTGTCAGCACATAAGAGGCTGGAAGATCGGCTCAGCAATTGCAGTATGTGCGAGAGTTGAAACATCTGTAAATGGCATTGATATTGATATTGGAATTAATATTATGGGCCATGAGTGATTAAAGCTTGTTAGACACATATCACTGGGGTGAGCGGAAGCAGAAAATGTGAGATCATAGAAATTGCTGAACAATTTCATATTTGCACCTGTGGAAACAGTTAGAAATGCTTCTTTGCCTTAAATTTATCTTGCAACTAAAACGAAAAATAACACAACAGCCATGTGTATCACACCACCTCCCTTAAGATAATGGATTATTTCACTTGAATGGAATACAGGTATCCTCCTCTGGCAATGTAAAATAATACAATCCATTGTGTGTCACATTTCTAAACAATCCTCTGGAGTTACTTTTCTGCTCTGGGGAATTGAAACTTGACCCAGGGCTGCCCACCGTGTCCCTGTGGACTTAATTCTGCTTTGAAACAACTTGTTCATTAGTACGGCACAAGATGACATCGTGGTTTCAGATTCCGATTTATGGTGAAATCATTTTTAAATCAAATTTCTCCCAACTTTGTTGCTTTGAAGAATTTTGGAAGTTGCAGTCACAATACATCTGGAAGAGGGGGCAGGCTAATTTAAACAAGCACAACCCCCTAAATTTTTAGATGTTGTAACAGGGAGCTGCTGTTTGTTTAAAAAGTGAATGCAAAAAATTCACTTTTGCTGTGTAAGGGAAGTGGGAGATGACAAGTCTGTCCACTTTATGCTCACATTCTGGAAAACCCTCAGAAGACTTGCAGCCTATTCTAGCGTTGCATTCATTGGGATCTCGTATCTCAGATCGTGAAAATATTTGTCAAACACAGAAGAGAGTCTTATCAAGGCGGTCTCCAACAGCCAGCCTCCTGTGTTTTATCTGTCTTCCCAGCCCTCCGTATTTTCAACCGACCACTCAAGCCAAGGGCTTTTTCTGGGTAACCTGAATTATCTATCTGAGTAGCTAAGAAAGGGGAAAACATCAGCTGTTCCTCTTAGGCTGGTCTGGCATCAAGCTAAGCAATTTATCTCCACCCACTCCCACCATCTCCAAAAGCTACAGAGCTACAGATTAACAGAGTTGGAAGGGACCTTGGAGGTCTTCTAGTCCAACCCCCTGCCTAGGCAGGAAACCCTACACCACTTCAGACAAATGGCTATCCAACATCTTCTTAAAGACTTCCAGTGTTGGGGCATTCACAACTTCTGGAGGGAAGCTGTTCCACTGATTAATTGTTCTCACTGTCAGGAAATTTCTCCTCAGTTCTAAGTTGCTTCTCTCCTTGATTAGTTTCCACCCATTGCTTCTTGTTCTACCCTCAGCCCCGCTGCCGCCACCCAAGTAGGAGACCTTGCACCATTTCTGACAAACGGCAGCCCAATCTCTTCTTGAAGGCAACTGTACCACATTGCTCATGCTCAAATCATATGGATGTTTGTTTACCAACCTTATAATCAAAGCACAAAAAAAAAATATCTGGGGAAATTAAGTCAAGGCTTTGAAGTCCCATAACATGTGGCCTCATTTCTGGCATCATTCTCTGCCTGCTTTCCCCCCTGCAATTATCCATCAGGGCAACCAGTTTAATAATACTGGCCTGGCCAGTTTTGTACTGACCCACAGAAATGTTTCTAGCTTGATGGAAAACAGAAGCTAGATTGCAGGCCACAAACAGAACTGAGCGTACACATCAGCGGCGTTAGTTTATTTGTTTATAGCTCCAACCACCTCCTCGAAGATGCAGGAAACCCATAGAAAATAATGTCCTCTAAATGGTTTGGGGATCATGACAGATTTTGTGTTTTGTCTCAGCTGTGTTTAGTTTAAAGAATCGGGGACGGCTGGGAGAAGGTAGGCTGAAAATATACTGCTGACAAATCAAGGAAGAAGAAAAGGGGAGTTACGCGTTTTCTACCCTTTTACTTCGCACAAATCACCTGAAATTCATACCAGCCCTTCTTACTTTATTTACGAATCCTGATGAATCTACAACATGATGGAAATTGGAGAGCTCAGCCAACACCACCCCCTCCCCAACTCCATTGCCGGCAAGCCACTGATCTGTGATTGCCTCTCTTTGCAATAGGCAATCCATCTTCTTTATAGGGACTATCTGCAGCCGGCCCCATCTGTGACATCAAAAATACAATTATTATAGCCAGAGTCTTCCTTCCCTTTCTGAATTTCAGCACAGCTTTTACTCCTCTCTGCTAAATTACTCAACCTTCCCCATCCCCCATCATGCACACATATGGGACCATGTTGCAGGGGGGTGGGGGGTGGACTCTCTCTCTCTCTCACTCTCTTTCTCTCTCTCTTTTTCTCTCTCCCTCTTGTGTGGTATAATCGTGGCTTTAGAATTAGCAAGTGAAATGGTGCTCTTATATGGAGGGAAATTGAAATTGATCATTTGACTTCATTGGTGAGGCAGGTGGAATTCAATCAGCAAAAGGCATGAAATCAGGGAAGGGAAGGGAAGGGAAGGAAGGAAGGAAGGGCTGAGCTAATTGTTTTATTATGAATATTACTGCTATAAGATGGTATAATATGGAATGAAATAATATGGGATAATAGGAATCTTAAATATATGTAACTGTCTTTATAATGGAGCATGTTAAGAGTTCTGTAAGAGGAAAACTTTAGTGCAAACATTAAAATTTGCAAGAGGAAGCTTTTGCAAGAGGAAGCTTAAATCACACCTAGCCAAACCGCAGGCTTGAAGACAGGAAGCTTTGGCAGGAAACGTAGTCATAAGATGTCAAAAGTATGTATAAAAATACATGTTTTAGAATCCTTCGAGGTTCAGCTTTTGGCTCTTCTGTGTAGCCACTGAACATTGTGCAATAAACCTTTTCTGTTTGATCCCGGAATTCTGTGTCAGTTCCTATATTCCATAATAGTAATCTCCTTCAGTTATGTTCACCAAGTAAGAACATAGGCATTTTTGAAGGATTTGTGCCTGAAGGGAAATAAATAAGTAATGTAGTCCATTGCAGTGGTGGGTTCCTACTGGTTCAGACCAGTTCAGCAGAACCGGTAGTGGTTTGGCGGCCTGGGTCGCTGGAACCGGCAGTGACCCAGGCTGCCACGCCCCCAAACTGGTTCTCTGGGCAGCTCCATAGGTGCCGCCATCTTGTTTTTCACTTCTGCACATGCGCAGAACAATTGTAATTACACTGGACATGCGCATGCATGCGACGCGCCCACGAGCAAACTGGCAGTAGTGGCTGCCGGAACCCATCTCTGGTCCATTTGCTGTATCAAAGTCATCTAAGTGTTTCTGAGGTTTTATCAGTTTGGTCCCAACAGATGAGAGGCTTATGTCAGGCTTAACTGCATCAGCCGCCCTTTTTTATTAAGAAAAAAAATATGTCTGTGAGAAACATCTAATTTTTAAAAGTGGATCCTACAGCGACTCCTTCCTCCCCTGGCATTTCTAGAAGGTCAATTCTCAAGATGGGAGAGAACGCTTTTTGATCCTGAATGCGCAGGAGCACAAAATGCAAAGGTGATGGCTCCCCATGCTTCCTTCGTTTCCCAAAATTAGCTCCCCAAAAGTAATCTGTTAAACCTGTTTAAGACTCTATTCCAGTGGTGGGTTACGACCGGTACGCCCCTGTACGGGCGTAATGGTGCCTGCCGGGAGCAACGGGTACCATTCTGGTACGGTGCTCCGGAGGGCCCGCCCGCTGTCCTTACCTGTATTTGAGCTCTTTGGGGCTTCCACGCACGGAGCATATGGCGCCTGTGCAATGCTCCGCTGGGCAGCTGGAGCGTCGTGGAGTGTTGCAGACGGTAAATACGCATGTGTGCTGTACGTGTTCATGTGGTGGACGCCGGGCCCCTTTGCACCGTAACAGTTGCATCGGGATCCGGAACCCACCACTGCGCTGTTCCTTTGCTGCCGTCTACTAATCTGGATTCTGCAGCCCGGATATGGGTTGCTTCATTTACTCAGCACCTGCTTGAGTGATCATTCGTCCCACACAGGCAAACAATGTCGAAGGGTTTTTGACCCTCCCTATCCACCCAAATGTATGTAAACGGTGGCAAGATTCATTTTGTTGGGCTTCCGCTTTCCTTTAGTGTTGTGCAAGCCACTGTTAAGTAATGGTAGATATGAGCATCCTATGGGGTGGAGAAAGTCTCCTTAGATGACATTGCTTTATTTCCCAATGTCTACATTTTCATAGGGTTTGAATGCTTAGAAGTGAAGCGTCTAAACACCCGGCTGATAAAAAATGTTCTTTTTAAGAAAAGATCTCTGAAAATTTGCCATTTTACCTGTTTTTGCTGGCTTATGTTATTATTGTTTAAGTGCAGATGCACTTAAATATAGGGGCTGGACTAGAAGACCTCCAAGATCCCTTCCAGGTATGTTCTACTCCATTCCTATTCCTTTTCTATTCCATTCCATTCCCATTCCATTCTATCCTTTTGGATATAATTTAAAGGGCTGGGTTTGGTCACTGGAGTCCAACATTGCAACCAAATTATTTTGAAAAAGGGATTCTCCATTCCCTGTGAGCCCACACTGAATTTTAAGATTCTTTTGAAGGGCTTTTCTTTCTGACCCCTGAAATGGAAGACGTGTTTAGTGAGAGACTAACAAGGAACCATTTTGCTGCTCACGATTTAGTTCTACTACTGTATTTTATCACGGCTTTTAACTGACTTGTTTCTTGTGGTAGTTTCTTTTACCTGTTGGGACTTCTTGCTTTCTTTTGACTGAAGAGGTTTGAATGGAGACATTTGCATAGTATCGGTTATAATAATTATATAACTATAACTGATAATTAACAGTTATAATAATTATATATAATTATTAGCTCCTTTGAGCTCTGTTTTAGCAGGCACACAGGATGTAAAATCATCATAGGTGTCTGTGTTAAACTACAGTGACACCAAAAATGAAGAAACATGATATGTTTTATACAAGTAACCTCTGTTTTGTACAGGTAATCCTTGACTTACATCCACAATTGAGCCCAAATTTTTTGTTGTTAAGTGAGACATTTGTTAAGTGAGTTTTGAATGGAATGGAGTGGAGTGGAGTGGAATGGAATGGAGTGGAATGGAATGGAATGGAGTGGAATGGAATGGAATGGAATGGAATAGAATAGAATAGAATAGAATAGAATAGAATAGAATAGAATAGAATAGAATAGAATAGAATAACAAAGTTGATAGGGACCTTGGAGGTCTTCTAGTCCAACCCCCTGCTTAGGCAGGAAATACCATTTCAGACAAATGGTTATCCAATGGTTGTCTCTTTTTTAAAACTTCCAGTGTTGTAGAATCAGTGCGGGGCTACTGCCAGTTCAGACCGATTCAGGCGAATTGGTAGTTCTGACTATCAACTGGTCCCCCCCACCTGCACCAGTGGTGGGTTTCAAAATTCACAGCTGACTTCCGTGCCTCCACTATTCTACTTACCAGGGCTGCCTTAGAAGGTAAGCAGCTGAGCTTCAAATTGCTGTATTTTGAATGCTGCGAGCAAGCGTGTTAGGTGCATGTGCATGCACAAAGCATGCAATCACCGAACCGGTTGTTAAACCGGTTGCAGCCAACCACTGTGTAGAATTCACAACTTCTGGAGGCAACTTCTGTTCCACTGATTAATTGTTCTCTAACTGTCAGGAAGTTTCTCCTGCGTTCTAAGTTGCTTGTCTCCTTGATTAGTTTCCACCCATTGCTTCTTGTTCTTCCCTCAGGTGCTTTGGAGAATAGCTTGACTCCCTCTTCTTTGTGGCAACCCCTGAGATATTGGAACACTGCTATCATGTCTCCCCTGGTCCTTCTTTCTCTTAAGCTAAACATACCCTGTTCCTGCAACCGTTCTTCATATGGTTTAGCCTCCAGTCCCCTAATCATCCTTGTTGCTCTTCTCTGGTAAAATTTATCTTGGAGTGCATTGGTCAATCACTGTTTATAAAAGTGTGGGGACAGGAAAAGAGAAAGAGGCCTAAATCAGCAAGATACTACCTTGTGAGACTGCACAAAAGGCATTATTGTTCTTGTCTACCCAAAATGCTCCAACAATGCAGCTTCTCAGCTCTGTGATCGCCAAAGTGTGACAGATGTTGTTTTAAAGCCTTCTCGCAGGCTGCCTTGAAGAATCTTTGCTTCTTTCCTGAGTCTCATGTCAGGAGACATGAGACTCAGGATTGTGTGGATGGGCTTACAAGAGCTCTTTAAAACTGTAGTGAGGGAATCATTTCCCACAGTCAGAGTGGTTTGTAAGAAGAGGAAGCCAAAAAGAAAAGGTCAATTGGTTTTTATTTTTCAAAGATAAGGTGAGGTGTTATTGGAACCCAGAATAGACTTACAGACAGACAACCAATTTTGAATTTTGCCATTCATCTGTACCAGTGATGGTGAACCTTTTTGGCACCGAGTGCCGAAAATGGAATGCACGTGTGCTGGCCAGCTGGTCTTTGGATTTCCAGCGTGTGCATGCCCAACAGCCAGCTGGTCCTCATGCCTGCCGGACTGTCAGAAACCCAAAGACCAGCTGGCCAGTGCACAGGTGCGCATGTGCACACCAGCCAGCTGGTCTTTGGGTTTCCGGCACATGCATGCACACTGGCCAGCTGGTTTTCGGGTTTCCTGTGCTCTGCCACACTCGAAGACCAGCATGCGTGCCGGAGACCAGAAAAGCAGTTGGTGACGGCACCCATGCCCACAGAGAGGGCTCTGCGTGCCACCACATGTGCCATAGGTTCACCATCACGGATCTATACCATTTTTAGAAGGAGGGAATACTTTTTAAGAAAGATAATTAGAGCAGAAGATAAGATCTACGGAAGCTTGAGGTGAAATCATGCCAAAAAGGTGAACCTTGGGCATTTTCATCACAACTCTCTCCATCCCATCATCCCAGCAGACACCCAGTTCATCTGCATCAATACTGAAATGCATCTTCAGCCATTGCAAGTCTGACTCTAAGAGGAGCAAAATCTCCCATAACAAATGCCATCTGTGTAGGGTCTGTATAGATATAGGCTCTGTACAGGTATAGGGCCTCCTGCTTGAGCAGTGGGTTAGACTAGATGACCTACAAGGTCACGTTTGCAAACCGGTAGCGAAGGTAAGTCGATTTCACACCTGGCCCATTATTTTAGAACGCTAGATCGCCGTCTGCAGGTGTCTAACCTTCCAGCTTTTACATAGCAGAAAAATACATGTTATGGCCACGTTATGTAAACTCTAGGTGGCTATATAAATTGGAAAGCAGTGCTCATCTCAATCTCAGAAAGAAACTTGTAGGAGAAACTGGCTGCCTCATCTACTGACTGGCATCTTCTCATGCTAATTATGAACTTGCACAAGAACAAAATCACAGAGATTCAAGGCATTTCATAGCAGTCTGAACAACCCAGGCCCAATAGGCACCCAAAAGAAGGAGAGCATTATATTTACTTTGCCATTAGTTTGTGTATTGCTCTTGCTCTCATGTTTCTGTTATTGGATATGGTACTTAGAGACCTATTTGCATCAGAGCAGCATATGAATGTAACAGTGGTGGGTTTCAAAATTTTTTAGAACCTCTTCTGTAGGTGTGGCCTGCTTTGTGGGAGTGGCTTGCTGGCCATGTGACCGGGGGAGTGGCTTGCTGGCCATGTGACTGGGTGGGCGTGGCCAACTTGTAAAATGTGGTGAAACTCACTTAACAGCGCTCTTGCTTAGCAACCAAAATGTTGGCTCAGAAACTCTGGCATTTGAAGCACGCAAGTCTTAAAGCTGTCAAGTTACAAGACCCTCGCACCCCTAACCCTTTAGAAAAAAAAACCCAGGGGTGTTCAAACTTGACAGCTTTAAGACTTGTGGACTTCAACTCCCAGAATTCCTCCTCTCGCTCTTCATCTTGATGATGTATGGACGGGCAAGGGGAGGGAGCTGGAACTGGCTCTAAACGGCCCTGTAGATTTGTGGAACCTCTTCTATAGAAGAGGTTAGAACTGGCAGGAACCCACCCCTGGAATGTAAGTAACTTTGGCTTGAGGGAAACTTCACCTTTTCATTTTATAATAATAATAATAATAATAAATAAATATTTATTTCTTAGCTGCACCCTCTCCCGAAGGACTCGGGGCGGCGTACAACAAAACATAGGAAATAAATATACAGACAAACATACATATACCAAAAACATATACCGAGACATATACAAAACATATACTAGGAGGAGGTGAATTGGTAGATAAAAACAAGTAAAAACACAATGTTTAAAAACCCCTAAGTAAATTGGATGCAATTAAAATATCCCAGATAAAAAACCCGTCAGGAGCGATAAAATTAGATCAGAGTAGAGCCAGGCCAGCAACTTGAAATAGGTGGGTCTTGAGCTTTACACGGAAGGAGCGGAGGTCAGAGGTAGTCCTAATATCCGGAGGGAGGTCATTCCACAGGGCTGGGCCCGCCACAGAGAAGGCTCTACTCCTAGGCGCTGCCCCTTGGCACTGCCTGGTGGACGGCACCTGGAGGAGACCCTCTCTGTGCGAGCGGATTGGTCGCAGGGATGTATGATTTTGTTTTTTTGCTTTTTAATCTTTTCATTTAAAAGTAAAGAGTAGTCCAGAGATATAATTATTACTTTTATTAGAGGTAGTCCTTGACTTATGACTGGTCACTGAGCGACCATTTGAAGTTAAAAAGGTACTTATGACCAGAGGTGGGTTCCTACCTATTTGTTCCGGTTCGGCCGAATAGGTCGGAACTCCAGTTGACATGTGATTCTACCGGTTCTATGATCAACGGCACCATCTTCATTTTCTGTTCTGCACATGCGCAGAACAACCTTCATGTTAAAAGTGTAATTTTTATTCATTTTTTAATGTTGTCCATATGCGCAGAACGGTTTAAATGAAAATGTGCACGGATCCAAATTTCTTTTACTACTGAACCAGTAGTAATGGCGGCCAGAACCCACCTCTGCTTAAGACCCAATTTCAAAGTTACGTCAGCCACAATACACATAGCCCATGGTCACATGATTGGAGTTTGGGCAACTGGCTCACCTTTAGGAACATTTGTAAGATCCTACAGTCACAGTGATTTTTGACATTTTGTGCTAGATTTTGCCACTTACTTTCATTTTCTGGAGAAAAAAAATAGCTATTGGATAAAATGAATTCACTTAATCACCACTAAAAAGGTGATAAAATTGGGCATTTCCAGTGACGCGCAGTCACGGGAGGCAGGGGAGGCACAGCTTCACCACTGTCATCATGAAAAGAAAAGAAAAAGGAAAAGGAAAAAGGCGAGAGCTGAGGTCAGGCTAAGCTAGTTGCTGCCTGAGCCTGCCTCACCGTGGATGACTCTGCTTAACTGTTTAAAAAAGCCTCTAAAAAAGCGCCCTCTACTATGAGGCAGGACAACTGCATGCCTCATCTAGTCTAGGCGTTTTATGATCATTCGAGCAGAGTTAAGCAAGGGTTAAAAGCCTAAACATTCCTGATGTAGGTGAGGCACGCAGTTCTCCTGCCTCATAGTAGAGGGCGCTCGTTTGGGCGGGGCTTCTTCAGAGGACACGAGGCAAGAGCAGAGTTGAAATCCTCTCTGAAACAGCTGGAAAAGGTACGTGTGGGTCAGAGGGAGAGGGAGGAATTCAAACTTCATCCTCCTGGTGCGGGGCTTTGGGCAAAGGCTGGAGGGAAGGACTCTGGCTCGCTTGTGTGTTTGATTGCGGGCAGAGCCACATTGCCTTTTCAAACCTGTAATCAGTGAAGCTGTGCTGGATCCTTCCGGGGCTGGGGGAAAGTGTGTGTGCTCCAGTATGGCTCTTTGACTAGCTTCCTGCCTCCTCCTGTGGTCTCCCTCCAATCCAACATGTGTGTGTGTGTGTGTGTGTGTGTGTGTGTGTTTGAGAGGGGGGGAGGGAGGGAGAGAGGGAGGAAGGAGGGGAAGGGAGAAGAAAAAGAAAAAGAAAGAAGGAAACGTCTTTCGCAAAGGAGAAAAACAAATGCTATCGCTTTAAATCGGAACTGAGCATGCCTGGCTGTGGAATCCTGGCAGTTGAAGTCCACAAGTCTAAAAAAATTTGAAACCTACAACTGTGTCAGTGCCTCACCAGCCATAAACCTCACCGCACATCACTGGGCATGTCATATAGAGATTTGATTAATGATTGCAACAATGTATGACCATAATTCAGGGCTCAATTATAGTTGTTAGTTGAAGACTACCTGTATTATTATTACCACTGGAACATTTAAAAAACACCTAAAGGCTTGATTTTGGCTGCTCAAGAGCAAGCTACTCAAAGTAATGCCATCAAGACCAGAATTGAAACATCATCAAATGACTTAAAATGCAGATTGTGCAAAGAATCAGAAGAAAAAGTAGGTCAAACTCAATTCAGCAAGATTGTATAAACAGATTATGAACAACGACGTAACACAATCATCAAAATGATTCAGTAGAACACATGCAAAAAGTATAATGTACCAGTAATAAAAAATTGTGGGAACAAATAGAAAAATGACTAGGTAAAAAAAATTGTAGGATTTCCAAGTACAAATTGATAAAGACTTGGCTCATAACACAATGGATTTATCTGTGGTTTAGCTGAAAAGAAGAAAGCATGGATAACTGATATGGCAAATATTAGGAAATAGTAGAAAAGAAGATAAAGAATTGGAGAAGATCACATATATTAAAATCCGAAAATCGAAGTCAAAAGATTACGGCATAATCCACTGTGGTGATCCCAGGTTATCGGTACATTGGATACCATACCTAAAAGTCTTGGACTGCACTTAGAAAATCTCCACATCGGCAAAATTTCCAACTGTCAATTGCAAAAAGCCACACTGCTTGGATTTGCACATATATTACACAGATACAGCATCCTAGGTTCTTTTTTTAAAAAAGAATTTTATTGATTTTTAAACATTTATGGGAAAGGGTAAGTGGATATACAAAAATTTTGGCAGCTCCATCGTGCTAGAGGTAGAAATCTCTCCAAATCTCACAACTTTTACAGAAAAGAAAAAACAAAAGATAAAAGATAAGTAGAAACAGCGTCTTGTTATACATTGTATCAAACATGTGTTCAATCATCTCTTTTGCCACTTTCTAATATATCAACAATTACAATGATATTTCAAATACATTTATTTTTGTGACCTGAGTCTTTTCGATATTGCTCCCTCCCCCCTGTCTTCAGGCAGAGCCGCAGCCCCTCCCTCCTTCATATCTTGTGTATTGTCACCTTTTTCACTACCTCTTATATTTTCGTCTTCTAGGAGGGCACTATGTTTTTTAATGAAGGCCTCTGCCTCCACAACTGTGTTAATTCTAATTCTGTTTCCCTCCTAGAAGATCAATATTCCTTCTTGCAATAACCATCTAAATCAAATTCCTTTATTATATAATTTCTTTGATAAGGAGGAATACTTCCTTGATAAGGAGGAAAAAAATCTCTTATTTTTTTCGGAATTTGCTTAAGAATGGTAATTTCTTTGTCTTTATATTTTAGTGGTCCCCCCTTTGGCCCCCTAGCACCTCATCCTTCGTGGTCTTCCTAAGAAATTTAACATGTACTTCACTTGGAACATTATGTGTTCTGGCATATGCTGAGTTGATCCTGTAAACCAGATCCATATCCCACCACAACTGTTCTTTATCTCCCTTAATATCTTCTGCCAAGATTGTACTCATAATATCCTCAAGATCTTCATCTTCAGTCTCCGATAGGTTCTGGAATCTGAGAAAAAAGGACATTCTTTCAAGTTCTATCTTTACCATAAAATTTTCCAATTCTCTATTCCCCTTCTGGACTGCATAACCTCCTCCCCCAGCCCGACCGCACCCTCCTCCAGCACATCGATTCTTTGTTTATTTTCTGTTGTTTGCTGCTGTACACCTCTGAGCTCTTCTTTAAAATCTGCCACCTCTTTTTTCAAATCATTTTGTCCCTTCATAAGAACCTGGAACATTTGGATAACAGATAAATCTTTTGAACTCTCTCCAGTCCTTTCTTGTTGTAAAAATGATGGGATTTTTGTCTGTTGAGTCATTGGGCTGGATGTAGAGGAGGTAGGTGCCGAGGCTGCCTTGCCTGAAGGTGGTTTTCTGGGCCCTATTTGTCCTAGGTTCTTGAGAAGAACTTTGTGTGTATAAAGGCCAACGTCAGCTAAAGAATTGGCCGCTGTGATTCCACATTGTTGTGTACATAATGGGTGCAGCAAAATTTCACAAACTACAATGCCATGACCAAGTTGCTAAGATCATTCACTGGAAATTGTTCCAGAAGTTTGGATTTGAGTACAGCAAAACCACTGGGAACATCAGGTTGAGAAGGTTCTAGAGAATGAAAAAGTTAAGATCTTTTGGGATTTCAGAATTCAGACTGACAGGCACTTGGCCTACAACACACCTGACATAACAATAGTTGAAAAGAAAAAAGTATGGTTCATTGACATTGCAATACCTGGTGATGCGCAAATTGAAGATAAACAGCAAGAAAAAAATCACAAAGTACCGGGACTTGTAGATTGAAGTTGAGCAACTGTGGAAAAAGAAATCATGTGTTGTCCTGATTGTAATTGGAGCACTTGGAGCAATACCTAAAGGGCTACCTCGCTATTTGGAAATTCTAAATTTACCTGACTTGAACATTCTGACTCTACAAAAAACCACCCCACTTGGAACAACTTGTATCCTCTGAAGTTACCTTAACAGTTCCTAGGTCCTTGGTTAGGACTTGAGCTGTTGAGCTACCAACCAGCCCCAAAGGCTGTGAATCTCATCAAAGATTAACATAATAACAATAATAACAATAATAACAACAACAACAACAACAATGATAATAATAATAATAATCATCATCATCTCAGCTGGAATCATCAACTGGACTGGCTGAACTGGAAAACCTGGACCGGAAAACACTTTTGAATATGTACCATGCTTTACATCCACGAAGTGACATCGACAGTTTGTACTTGCCAAGAAAAATAGGGGGCAGGGGGCTATTGCAAATCCATCAAACTGTAGAAGAAGAAAAACAAAGTTTGAATAATTATGTGAACCAAAGTACAGAAAAATTGCTGCAGGCTGTGAAAACGGAGAACAGCATAAAAACAATAGAAACAAAGGCAGAATATAAGGAAAAACAGCTGGATGACAGATTAAATAGATGGAAAACCAAAGCTTTGCATGGACAGCACTTGAACAATATTGAAGGAAAATTTGATGACAATTTGACGTGGACATGGCTTAAGATGGGAACTATCAAGAAAGAAACGGAAGGTTTAATACTGGCTGCTCAAGAACAAGCACTACAAACTAATGCCATGAAAGCGAAGATACAAAAATCCACTGACAACCCAAACTGCCGACTTTGCAATAACAGTCGAAACTGTTTCACATTTAATATGTGAATGCAGCAAAATTGCACAAACTGATTACAAAGCTAGGCATGACCGAGTTGCTAAATTAATCCACTGGTCATTATATAAAAAATATGATTTACCTGTATCCAGAAAGTCATGGGAACATAAAGTGGAAAAAGTTATCGAAAATGAGAAGGTGAAGATCTTATGGGACTTTTGAATACAAATGGATTGTCATTTGGAGCACAACACGCCAGATATCGCAGTTGTAGAGGGCCAAAATGTAGTTTATTGATGTCGCTGTTCCTGGAGATACCAGAGTCAAACAAAAAGAACTAGAAAAAATAATGAAATATCACGACCTGGCCATCGAAACTACAGAGCTATGGATGAAGCATGAAAGAGTGATACCCATTGTCATCGGGGCACTTGGCACCATGTCCAGTAATTTTACAAGATACATCAACAAATTGCAGCTTCCTGCAATAACACCAGCGGAACTGCAAAAAACTGTGCTACTCGGAACATCTTATATTTTAAGACTTGGTTGATACCTAGGACGCTGGCAGGAACCTGTATCAACCATTAGCACCAGTCACTGGTATTTGTGATGCATTTTTGAATGTTCAGTTGGCTGAGTTTCATGTTGAATGAATAAAGTATATAATAATAATAATAAACCATTTTCTCTTTCTCTAATCACAGGAGAGTCAAAGGTGGTATTCAGCAGATTCTGGGCAGTTCTGGAGAACCAGTAGCAGAAATTTTGAGGAGTTTGGAGAACTGGTAAATACCACCTCTGACTGGCCCCGCCCCCATCTATTCTCTGCCTCCCGAGTCCCTGCTAATCGGGAGGAAATGGAGATTTTGCAGTAACCTTCCCCTGGAGTGGGGAGGGAATCGAGATTTTACAGTATCCCTGCCATGCCTACCAAGCCACGCCCACCAAGCCATGCCCACAAAACCGGTAGTCAAAAATTTTGAATCCCACCATTGAGGTGAGTTATTCAGTGAAACTGTTTGCCCACAAATTCAATTAGATTTAAAGAAATGACTACTTCCCCAAATGCTCTGGGTTTAGATAAATTCATCAACCATACAAAATCTATCAAAAACTATTGACCGTGGCAGGGGAGGGCGATATAAGTGGAATAGACCATATCTCGTTTTAAGAAATAGGATGCAGCTCCTGGGGAAGAGATGACAGAGGGGAGGCCTTTCTGTTTTGTGACCTGCTTGTGGGCTTCCCTGAAGCATTGCGGGGGCCACCGCTACAAGAGTAGCTGTAATTGAGGTCTTCTCAGTCTGATGCAATGGGGGTCATTCTGATGTTGTTGCCAGGACCTTTTCTGTGTGTGCATGCATGTGTGCGAGGATATAAAACACTTCCAGATTGTATTAGCCTTGGAACCACCTCGCCTTGCCTTTTGTCCCCTACAAGCATCAGCCGTCTAACCTTTAATCTCCCTCTGCCCTTGGACTACCTCACCCCTGTTCCTGTCTCTTGGGCCCTTGGCCTTTTCCCTCCCCACCATGATCTCTGACTAGGGAACGCCCCTTCAACAGCACCCCGTATTCTCCAGAGCCCTTTCCATCAGCAGCTACAAATCAGGCATTGAAAACACCTGTAGGGGGGAGGACATCCAGTGTGGCAGTCCGAGAAGGATGGGACAAAATCCGATTCTGGCTCTGCCCCACCAGTTTTCGGGAGAAAATGGGGGAATATTGATGGGGAGCGAGGTCCAGGGCGTGATCCTATCCCCCTGGGTCCCTACTCAAGGGTGGTGGGCTGGACAATATAGGCCCAGAGATCAGCCCAGCAATCTCTCTGGCCTTGCTCCTATCCCTCCAAAAATTTATGTCTGCTACATTGTCTGCTACAAAGAGGCTACTGTATGGGTTGGAGAGCTCATTAAAAAGGCAAGGCAGTGCAACCAGCGGCTCCCTCCCCCTCGTAAATCTGTTAGTCACGCTAAATGCTTGCAGCCCCTGTGTCCTTCCCAACTTCACAGGCTTTGCACCTCTCCCAGAGCAGCTTGGCGTGGGTTTTTTTTTTTTATTCATAGTGCAGGGAGGCCAGAGTAAACCACTTTTGTTATATTATTCATGAGCAGAAGCACAAGATCCCACAAGAGCTGCCTCTGTGCATATGTCCCTTCGGTTGGAATTTGGAGGACGTGTGGATTGGCCAGTTACCTTCTTGATTATGTTGCTTTGCGGGGAGAGAGTAAAACTTGGCTGTTTGGATTATTTAGTCGTTCGGTTTTGGTGCTGGGGAATCTTTGGTGCAAATAGAGAAATCGCATTGTAAACCAATGTCTTCCAGAATTATAGACTCACATCAGTTAGGCCAAAGTAAAATTAACTGGACGCTTGTTATAAATATTTATACAATGAGCTGTACATTGATAAATTCTACCGAGGTGATATTTACTCCTAACGTTAACAATGAATGCATATCCTTTTAAAGCCAAATAGAATAGCGCATGGCAGAACTTACCACTTATTGGAGGGGAAATCAGGGTTTCCCAAACTCAGGGCTTGCGCTATAAGCCAGGAGAGCCAGGCCAATAAGTCCAGTCTTGGCTTCTTCTCAAAATTCATTTTGAGAGCCTTACCAAATGGAATTGCCTTTTGGTGGTCCCCACAATCACCGGGACTTACAATCTGAACATGGGGGGAACCAGAGGCGGGTTCCTACCTATTCGGTCCGGTTCAGCCGAAGAGGTAGTAACTCCGGCGGACACGTGGCTGTACCGGTTCTATGATCAGCGGCGCCAACTTGACTTCCTTTTTCTGCAGATGCACAGAACAATCTTCACTTTAAAAATTGTAATTTTTATTCTTTTTTTTAAACGTCGTGCGCACGCACAGATCGTTTTAGATGAAAATGCGCACACGCGTGGAGCGCATGTCTGGCGTGTGTGTGTGAGCGAAGCAAGCGTGCGCGCACAATTTTTTTTTACTGCGGAACTGGTAGTAATGGCGGTCGGAAACCCACCTCTGTTGGGAACGTATGGAGAGAAGGCATAGAGGATAACCCTGGAGTTGGAGCAGGGACTGGATGTATGCTGAATATCGCTGCATGCCTGGAACAGTCCCCAGTGCCCCTAATAGGATCCGCGTCGCCATCTTTTTTATCAAAGGCAGAACTACCATCCTTGACACTGTTTTAATTTCCCACAGTGCTTCAGCATGACAATACTACAGCAAGCAGGTCAAACCCTCTGAAAACCTGTCCTCAAAATGAATATTAAAATTTATTATTCTGGGTATAGAATACCCAATAATAGTTCCAAACAGTATTTAATGTCTCTTACCATGGTACCGAGCGACGCGGTGGCTCAGTGGCTAAGATGCTCAGCCTGTCGATCAGAAAGGTCGGCAGTTTGGCGGTTCGAATCCCTAGCACCATGTAACTGAGTGAGTTCCCGTTACTTGTCCCAGCTTCTGCCAACCTAGCAGTTCGAAAGCACTTAACAAATGCAAGTAAAAAAATAGGAACCACCTTTGGTGGGAAGGTAACAGCGTTCCGTGAGCCTTCGGCGTTTAGTCATGCCAGTCACCCATGTTTTAGAGCATTAGAAGGCCAAACCCAGGGGAAAATGTTCTGCCAGAATTTTAGAAAACTGGCTTTAAGCCCTTATCTCAATCATAAATGATTTTGTTTCGGCCCTGTAAGGTAGACCAGACTAAGAAGCAGACACCAGATAGATCTAAAGCCATTTTTATTTGAAAGCTATACTATCAGAATCTACGGAAACATCTTCAGACAACACTGACTCTTCGGCTTTGAAACGGAGATGAGCATCTCCCACTAGAGTCAGGAATGACTAGCACATATATGCAAGGGGAAGCTTTACCTTAACATGGTACCATTTCAATCTTGCAGCTTGACATGCTCCAATACCTTTGATTAAACAATGTCATCTATCAGGACCCCAGAAGCACACCCTTTCGGTAGCAGTGCCTGCCCTCCAGAATGAGATTCCCTCCCCGATATCTGGATGAGCCTCACTCTGTTGTTCAGAACAACGGGGAAGATCGAGCTCTTCACTCAGGTCTTCGGCAAGGGAGAGTGAAACCCTTCACTTCGTTGTCCTTGCCATCTTTTTTCCCCTCTTTCCTTCGTTTTATTGTAATTTCTTTGTTTGATTAGTGCGAGCTGCTCACAGTTGTTGGGCGTCAGGCAGCATACAAGTTTAATACATTACGGTTGGTCGCACAGTCAGCCAGAGGTTTAGGCTGGATTTGGCATTTTTGTCCACCCGTCGAGTCCTTCCCAAGGACCTGGGATAGGCAAATGTTGTTGGTGTTTAAAGGTATTATCCCAGGATGTGAGTTATTCCAAGTAAAACTGCCTTTGCAATTGACTGATGGTGATTTTGCTAATGACATGGTGTTCAAGTGGAGCTCCAGATGTTTTGGGATTGCACCCAAGGGACCTATTCCTAATGATACTATCTTTGCTTTCTTTTGCCACAGTTGTTCTACTTCTTTATATTTTGTGATTTTTCTCCAGTTCTTTTTCTTCTATTCTGCTGTCTGCAGGTACTTCAACACCCACTATGTGGACATTTCCCTCCCTTTCTTATCAATAATTATTAGAGCTTGGGATGTTGTGTGGCAGATGCTTGTCTGTTTGAATTTTAAAGTCCCAGAGCACTTTAGCTTTTTCACTTGCTATTCCTTTCTCTATTTTGTGGTCCTGCCAGTTCTTGCTTATTATTATTATTATTTGTACCAATTTGTGCTCCATTGTTGTTATCCCGCCAATATGTCACTTGCAGTTAGGAACATTTTCAGAATTGCAACTGATGGGTGCCTAATCCCAGTGGAGTAACGTTTAATTAAAGTGACTGTGCTGCACAAATTAAACTCTGGGTTTGAAATTTGCAAATTGGTTTGACAAATTCTCTGATGCAAAAGTTTAAAAAATGCGTCTCTGATAATTCCTCCCATTCCCTTTCTCCCCCCCCCCCCGGGTTATTAAATTGTGCCAACAGTCCCTGGATATTTCTGAAACAAGATTGGTTATTCCTCTCTAAAGAAGACAAGGAAACTGCAGGATTCACACAACAGCTGCAGGAAGGTGAATGCAGGAGCCCATTCATCCTGCTGCACTTTGCCCATAACCCAGGCCTGACCTAGTGCTAAGAGGGTTGAGGTTAGAGGAGACACCTCCTGGGATCTAAATCAATCCCCCAACTTCCCTTCTTGCCTGAATTATTGTGCCCTTTTTGTGATGGTGATGACTAAACACTGAAGGGCAGCTGACCTCAAATAAGACCACCAGATTCGCTGTTTCCACCACACCCTGATCAAAAGGTGAAAGATCAGGCCTTTAATTCCTCCATGATTCTTTAAGTGCATCTTATTCTCTTCCCAATAATAGTTTCATCTTACCTCTCCAATCTCCAGCAGAGGTGTGTGGTGTGAATGTGTGTGTAAAGTTGGGGAGAAGAGAGAGCTTTGAACTAGAATGGAGGTGCTTTAAAAATAATGCCTTTTTCCATTTCTGCAACTTTTGCCAAAAGCACCAAAAACCGGTTCAATGACCGTGGGATTACTGTGCTTGATCGGCCTCTCCATTCTTCCTCCATACTCTGGGTCCTTGGTTTCCAAAAGTTGCTCTCATCAGAAAAGAGGACTTTGGACCACTGAGCAACAGGACTTTGGACCACTGTGCTTCATTAAGACCAGGGTCAACGCAGCCGTCTACCAGGAGATTTTGGAGCACTTCATGCTTCCTTCCGCAGATGAGATTTATGGGGATGCTGACTTCATTTTCCAGCTGCCCACACTGCCAAAAGCACCAAAACCTGGTTCAATGACTGTGGGATTACTGTGCTTGATTGGCCAGCAAACTCGCCTGACCTGAACCCCATAGAGAATCTATGGGGCATTGCCAAGAGAAAGATGAGAGACATGAGACCGAACAATGCAGAAGAGCTGAAGGCTGCTATTGAAGCATCCTGGCCTTCCATAACACCTCAGCAGTGCCACAGGCTGGTAGCTTCCATGCCACGCCGCATTGAGGCAGTAATTGCTGCAAAAGGGGCCCAAACCAAGTACTGAGTACATATGCGTGCTTATACTTTTCAGAGGTCTGATATTGTTCTATGTACAATCCTTGTTTTATTGATTGCATGTAATATTCTAATTTTCTGAGATGGTGGATTTGGGTTTTTCATGAGCTGTACACCATAATCATCACAATTATGACAAATCATGGCTTGAACTATCTTGCTTTGCATGTAATGAGTCTTATCTCATATATTAGTTTCACCTTTTAAGTTGCATTACTGAAGTAAATGAACTTTTGCACGATATTCTAATTTTTCGAGTTCCACCTGTACATGCCTTGCATGTTTTGTGACCCTCTATCTTGAATCCTGCCCTGGATGGACCCTGGATTATCTTCCTGGTTTCTGGCTAAATTTGTACTTCAGCATTTCTATATTTGCTGGGCTGAATTGTATTGGTTAGGCTTGGCTAAATTTTTATACAGAAAGCTGCAAGTTATCAATCAAAGTTTAGAGGCCAAGATCGAACACAAGGAAAAGACCAAGACTGCAATAAATATAATGAAAGAGTCAGGTGTGGGTTGGTACTCCGTATTACTGTCGGTTCCGCGCACGTGTGCATTTATACCTAAAAAGGTCTGCGCATGCGCAGAACATTAGAAAGGGGGGGGTAGATTTCTGCAATGGAGATCGTTCTGCGCATGCGCAGAAGCAAAAATCAAGATGGTGCCGCCGACAATAGAACCGGTCCAGGTGCATGGGCAGCTAAGTTACTATTTACTCAGCCGAATCGGTCCGAACCGGTAGGAACCCACCTCTGGAAAGAGTTTTAAAAATTGCAAGCAAATCCTGAAACAATGAACAGTTAGCAATTAATAGCATCAGGGCGTAACCAGGAGGCTTCTAAGAATGATAACTACGGTCCTGTTAAAAATATAGCAACCCTTTTAGAGGTTTCTGTAGTGGCCACCCAAAGGTTTTCTTCAAATTGTGTAATTTCTACCTGATCTTCTGCCTGCTTGTCTTGTTCTTCTGATTGCCTTAATCGAATGTTACTACATTTGCCTAGATTCTACAAAACTTAAGACAGCATGTCTACTTTTTCTGAGAGAGACACCATTCAATAGAAAGAAAGGAAAAGAAATTTTTCCTAGGAATAAATAGAAACGAACTTATTTTGAAATAGATATGTGGACATGTAGAATTTCAGATAATTAAAACCCATTTTCATACCATGTTAAATAAGGCAGTCAAAACAACAAAGAAAGAGCTGTAAAGACCTAGCATGAGTTACGGTAGGACTGAGGGACTTTGTTCTCATAGAAAGCAGCAACCCCACCAAAACCACTAAAGGGCAGATGATGAGAGGAGACATAAGACAAAAGAGGAAGCTGAAGGGAATAAAAGAGCAGCCAGGCTTGACGTGGCATTTAACACAGAGAAAACATAGTCCCATTCCACTACTCCCTTATAGCATCTTCTAGCACCATCCAACATCATGGTGCTAATATAACTGTAGCAAGGTCAGATTCCATAATGTGATACTAAACAGTGATACTAAAAGATGTATAGGGTTAGGGTGGGATAATGGCCTAAAGGAGAGAGAAAGAGAAGAAAGGAATGGAAGAGGGAAGTAGCCAGATTTCCAGAAAGACAATATAGTTTTGTGCATTTGCCAGCTGATACATCACCCCTCTTCCATCAATCACACAGCCCTACCCCTTTAAAACATCCAAAGTGTAAGGAATATGGATCCATGCTGATTTAATTTTGAGTTTTGGCTGGTCGGCACAGTTTGTTTCATTTCAAAAATAATGGATGAAATCTACATTTAAAAAACATATTCTCTCCTTTCATTGTCAGTCACACATCCTCCACTATCCAGCTCTTTCTTAGCATTTGAGTTGATCCAGTTAAATCATTTGCCCCCAGAATCCTTGTACATGGAAAATGCCCTTGAATACATTTTTGCTTCCACAAGTCTTGTTCAGCGGTCTACATCTAGCATCCTAGTGAACTATAAGCCTTGCATTGGTTAAGAGTTATAAGCAGAGATCATTCCCATAAATGGCCAATTCGTGGAATATTTTGCAGATCACCAGGCAAATAGGTCTACGTACAAGTGGAAAAATACAGAGAGCTGGGGGTAGGGATGCTAGTAATTGGGTGTGTGTGAGAGAGAGAGAGAGAGAGAAAGAGAAAGAGAGAGGGAGGGAGGGAGGGAGGGAGGGAGAGAGAGAGAGAGAGAGAGAGAGAGAGAGAGAGAGAGAGAGAGAGAGAGAGAGAGAGAGAGAAGAGAGAAGAGAAGGTGAAAGGCTCTTCATTAATTTATGTATTGCTTACTGCTCCAGGGTAGAACACTCAACTATTGAAAGAAAGAAAAAGAACAGTAACTGACCAGTGTTCTCTATCATCACTACTAGCTAGTTCAAAATGTTGCAGCATTAACAATGATTGGTTAACATTGTTCCTGGCAAGATCCAAACTTGCAAACCAAAGATGATACTTGCTGAAAT
>NC_138548.1:221776146-221843646 GCF_964273705.1 Natrix helvetica | reverse complement strand
AGATGTTGAAAATGGCACCATACCCACTAGAGGAAATCCACAGCTGAATCTGACATAAGAACCTGCCTTACTGGGACATTTGTTTTGTTCGGCGTTACTTTTCAGAATTTTCAGGTTCAAGAGACTTGAGTTCAACAAAGCAGAGATATGTCCCTTCCTCACATAGTGTTTTCCTCATCATAATCACTTTTCCTGAAGCTGCTGGAAAGTCCACAGGAATGTAGTATAAGGTGTGATCCCCTATACCTATGATGGCGAACCTATGGCATGCCAGAAGTGGCACGCAGAGACATCTCTCCGGGCATGCCAACCATCATCCGTTGCTCTTCTGGGTTCCGGCGCACCGACCAGCTGGTCTTTGAATGCACATGCGCATCAGAAAGTGGAAGGTCAGGTGACCGTCACACCTGCGCACACCGGAAACTAGAAGCTCTGCTTCCCAGTGCGTGCTTGCATGCCAGGGAACTGCTCTTCCAGTTTCTGGCACTCCCGTGCAAGCGCACTGGAAAGCTGCTCTTCCGGTTTTCCCACCATGCACACACTCCTGTTTTGGCACTCAGTGCCGAAAAGGTTTGCCAACACCGCCCTATACACAGCTCACAACAGATTCAGGGGCAATTCAACAAGGAAAATAATATGTACTTCCTGCAAAGAAGAATGCTATTTCTCCTACTACCTGTGACTTTGCTCCAGTCATTCAAAGCCCTCCTTAGAAACACCATCAACATCAGCAGCAATAAAATGAACATAAAAAATATGGCGGCTACTGCATCACATGTCATGTGGCCTTAAAAAATCCAACCACTTTCTTCTTGGAGTGGCTGGTGAAATACCTTTCCACATGGCAGTACTCCCCATGGAGATCGCAACAATGGCTAAAATCTAGCAGGGATGTTGATCACACGAGATCTTGTGCATTGTGTAGCATGAGGGAGGGAGGGATGGCTGGTAGTTGCCAGAAGGACAGATTCATTGGAGGAAGGCGAGATGTACTTCATTCCGCATGGTATAAATAAACTAACAACGGAGGAAAAAAGACATGTCAAATCCATAAGGGAATTGTCCAGCAGTCTGTCATCCTCCTACACTTATTGTGCTAGTGATTTTTATGTGAATCACATGCTTCGGAAGCAACTGCAGCCCTTGTGCATTTTCCAAGACGTGGCTGACTCTAAGAGATTTATAATCAATCTACTCCACCTTGTGGTTTGTTTGGAGAAACTGCAAGTACACTGGAAGAGGAAGTGAGAGAGACACACAGACAGACATTGTATCTTTGGACGTCATTTAATGTCAACAGTTTTTTTTAAGCTATTCAAAACCTGTTTGATGTAATATTAGCACTGTGGAGTTGTTTGTTTATTTATTTAATTTATACGCCACCTATCTCACTAGCCAAAGATATTGTTCCCTTTCCTATGTCCTTTCACAAACATATAGTTCTTCACCTGTACCACATCCATCCTAACAACTACTGTGCCATTGTAATGGGGATTATCAACTTCAACAGTCTTTCTTGCCTTCATAGGTTTCAGTTAAATGCCAGGCGGAAATAACCATGAAGAAACCCCTTTCATGCAGAGTGAGGGAGAGACTAACAACAACGTGAAGCAACGGCGGCAGCTTCCTTACTGATTGCCCTCATCAAAAGAAACTCAGAAATACCTTCAAAAGAAATCCTAAAAGACCTTGGCAAAAAGTTGGAAACATGATGAGATCACATGTACCAGAAGAAAACTTTTTCAACATGTACCCATAGATAGATAGGTAGGTAGGTAGGTAGGTAGGTAGGTAGGTAGGTAGATAGATAGATAGATAGATAGATAGATAGATAGATAGATAGATAGATAGATAGATAGATAGATAGATAGATGATAGATAGATAGATAGATGATAGATAGATAGATAGATAGATAGATAGATAGATGATAGATAGATAGATAGATAGATAGATAGATAGATAGATAGATGATAGATAGATAGATAGATAGATAGATAGATAGATAGATAGATGATAGATAGATGATAGATAGATAGATAGATAGATAGATAGATAGATAGATAGATGATAGATAGATAGATGATAGATAGATAGATAGATAGATAGATAGATGATAGATAGATAGATAGATAGATAGATAGATGATAGATAGATAGATAGATAGATAGATAGATAGATAGATAGATAGAGATAGAGATAGAGATAGAGATAGAGATAGAGATAGAGATAGGTTTACAAGATAGCCTTTAGATTAGAGATCCTAATATAATAGTCTAAACACGCTTGTAGCAAATATGCCTCAACTAACTTTGCCCTTTGTCCTTAACATATGTTTGTGTGTCAATGGTTCAAACTGGTTCGGCCGAACCAGTAGTAGTTTGGCAGTCTGGGTCGCTGGAACCGGCAGCAACCCAGGCCGGCCACACATCCCGAACCAGTTCTCCGGGCAAAGCCATAGGTGCCGCCATCTTGTTTTTGGCTCCTGCGCATGCGCAGCACATGTTTTATTGCACTGTGCACACGCAGGCAGCATGCATCAAGCATGTGCACTGCGCCCACGAGTGAACCAGCAGTAGTGACTGCCAGAACCCACCCCTGGGGTGTGCGTGTGTGTGTCTGTGTCTGTGTCTGTGTGTGTGCGCGAACACATGGATATATATGTGCATTTGTTTCTGTGTGGACACTGTATATTGCATGCATACCAGGGGTGGGTTCCTGCCAGTTCTAACTTCTTCTATAGAAGAGGCTCCACAAATCTACAGTGCCGTTTAGAACCGGTTCCAGTTCCCTCACCCCACCCGTCCGCACATCATCAAAATGAAGAGCGAGAGGAGGAATTCTGGGAGTTGAAGTCCACAAGTCTTAAAGCTGTCAAGTTTGAACACCCCCGGGGGGTTTTTTTCTAAAGGGTTAGGGGTGAAAGGGTCTTGTAATTTGACAGCTTTAAGACTTGCGTGCTTCAAATGCCAGAGTTTCTGAGCCAACATTTTGGTCTAAGCAAGAGCGTTGTTAAGTGAGTTTCACCACATTTTACAAGTTGGCCACGCCCACCCAGTCCCATGGCTGGCAAGCCACTCCCACTCAGTCACATGGCTGCAAGTCACTCCTACAAAGCAGGCCGCACCTACAGAAGAGGTTCTAAAAAATTTTGAGACCCACCCCTGCTTTGGATCATGTGACTTTTATGGATCAATAGGGAAATAGCATCTGTAGGCCGCTTGTGGTTGCCTGTTAGCTCCAGTGAATGATCATAAGAAAAGAAACTGAGAGGGGTTGGAGGGAAAATTGAATATAGGTAGTCCTCAACTTATTATGACATTTTATGACTTTTTTTTGCCACATTTGTTAAGTGAATCACTGCAGTTGTTAAATCAGTAACACCATTGTTAAGTGACTCTAGCTTCCCCATTGATTCTGCTTGTTAGAGAGTCACAAAAGGGGAACACATGACCCCAGGACTCTGCAATCGTCATAAATATGAACCAGTTGTCAAGCATCCAAATGTAAATCCCATGACCATGGGGATGCTGCAATGGTCATGAGCGTAAAAAACAGCCACAAGTCCATTTTTTTCAGTGCCGTTGTAACTTCCAATGGTCACTAAATGAACTGTTGTAAGTCGAGGACTACCTGTAATCAATGAATGCATTGAGGGGAAATAATTATTCTACTAGGTGACATGAATAAATAGATAGGAATGACAAGATGGTACAGAAAAAGTTACTGGGCTATTTGGTGACTCCAGAATAAATAAGAAGGAGGACCCTTTCCAGCCGGAAGCCGCCCAAGAGGAGCACGTTGACCCGCCAGCTGCGCCATGCCGCCCAAAGATGACAAGAAGAGGAAGGACGCGGGGCAAGTCTGCTAAGAAGGACAAGGACCCTGTCAACAGGTCCGGCGGCAAAGCCAAGAAGAAGAAGTGGTCCAAGGGGAAGGTGAGGGACAAGCTGAACAACCTGGTCCTCTTCGACAAAGCCACCTATGACAAGCTCTGCAAGGAGGTGCCCAACTACAAGCTCATCACGCCTGCCGTGGACTCGGAGAGGCTGAAGATCCGAGGGTCACTCGCGCGGGCTGCGCTACAGGAGCTCCTGGGCAATGGTCTAATTAAACTGGTCTCCGAGCACAGAGCACAGGTCATCTACACCTGAAACACCAAGGGAGGTGATGCACCAACGGCAGGAGAGGATGCTTGAGAAGATTCTCAAAAGGCTTTCAGAGTTACTTGTATACACAAAAAAATAAATGGATTAAACTCTTTGAGGCTTTGTAATGATCTCAGCAAATGCCAATTATTATGCAAGGGGTAATATGGCTCTACTGTTTGCAGAATTTGGGTTCATGAAAATAAAACATTATGGAAGCATTGGCTTTATAACTGTGTGGGCAGTGCAAGTATGCCAGCTAGTGTCTATCTTGATAAGTTTGCATAACTCGAATAAACAAGCAGGGGTGGGTTCCTGCCAGTTCTAACCTCTTCTATAGAAGAGGTTTCACAAATCTAAAGTGCCGTTTAGAACCGGTTCCAGCTCCCTCCCCCCGCCCGTCCGCACATCATCAAGATGAAGAGTGAGAGGAGGAATTCTGGGAGTTGAAGTCCACAAGTCTTAAAGCTGTCAAGTTTGAACACCTCTGGGGGAGGGGGGTTCTAAAGGGTTAGAGGTGCAAGGGTCTTGTAACTTGACAGCTTTAAGACTTGCGTGCTTCAAATGCCAGAGTTTCTGAGCCAACATGACTGGAGAAGAAATTCTGAGAGTTGAAGTCCACAAGTCATAAAGCTGTCAAGTTTGAACACCCCTGGGGTTTTTTTTCTAAAGGGTTAGGGGTGCAAGGGTCTTGTAACTTGACAGCTTTAAGACTTGCGTGCTTCAAATGCCAGAGTTTCTGCGCCAACATTTTGGTTGCTAAGCAAGAGCGTTGTTAAGTGAGTTTCACCACATTTTACAAGTTGGCCACGCCCACCCAGTAACAGGGCCGGCAAGCCACTCCCATCCGGTCACATGGCTGGCAGGCCACTCCCACAAAGCAGGCCACACCTACAGAAGAGGTTGTAAAAATTTTGAAACCCACCACTGTAAACAAGGGAGGGTTTTCGGGGGTGGTGGAGAATGAGGACTGGTGAGTATTTGCTTTAAAAAAAACAAAACTACATAGTGGGAAAAGATCAGTTTAGTTCAAACTCATGGTTTCAATTATACACATGACAAAGTGCCAAATATACATCTATGACCATGATTAAATTGATTCCTTATGATGAAATATTGAGAGATCTGGTGAAGGATATCAGGGTTGGGGTTTTTTTCCCAATAGTGCCAAGACTTGCATTTGGGGTAGAAAAAGAAAGAAAACAAGAATGAAAGAACAACCATGCAGGACAAGAAGATGTATGAAAAAGTATTAGAAGATAGTTTTCCAACAGAATGAAGGGGAAAAGGATGCAGAAGCTGTTTGGCATCGAGTAAAAAGTATCCTACAAAGAGCTATAAAAGTGAATGGTGATGTGCTAACGGGAAGTATGAAAAAAAAGAGGATTGTGTAGATAAGGAAAAAAATGTGTGCAAGAGAATCAGGAAATGCTGACAAAATGCTGACGTAAAAGTTTTATGAAAAATTAAAAGCAAGACGAATACTGTAAGAATGATTACTTACAATACAATACAATAGTAGAGTTGGAAGGGACCTTGGAGGTCTTCTAGTCCAACCCCCTGCCTAGGCAGGAAACCCTATACCGTTCCAGACAAATGGCTATCCAACATCTTCTTAAAGACTTCCAGTGTTGGGGCATTCACAACTTCTGGAGGCAAGCTGTTCCACTGATTACGGTAATTGTTCTAACTGTCAGGAAGTTTCTCTTCAGTTCTAAGTTGCTTCTCTCCTTGATTAGTTTCCACCCATTGCTTCTTGTTCTACCCTCAGGTGCCTTGGAGAACAGTTTGACTCCCTCTTCTTTGTGGCAGCCCCTGAGATATTGGAACACTGCTATCATGTCTCCCCGAATCCTTCTTTCTCTTAAGCTAAACATACCCAGTTCCTGCAACCGTTCTTCATATGTTTTAGTCTCCAGTCCCCTAATCATCTTTGTTGCTCTTTTCTGCACTCTTTCTAGAGTCTCCACATCTTTTCTACATCGTGGCGACCAGAACTGAATGCAGTATTCCAACTTAAGAAAGGTGTGTGGTAAAACAAGAAGATATAAACTCAAGAGTGAATGGGTATTGAATGCATGTAGACTGGTGTAAAAGAATGAACTCTTGGGGGGGGGAGAGAAGTATATTGAGATGGTTTGCTCATAGAAGGAGAACAAATGAGGAACAAAGGACAAGACAAAGATAGGAAGCAAGAATGCGACATGGTGGCACAGTGGTTAGAATGCAGTATTGCAGGCTAATTCTGCCAACTGCTAGGAGTTTGATCCTAACCCGTTCAAAGTTGACTCAGCCTTCCATCCTTCCAAGGTCGTTAAAATGAGGACCCAAATTGTTGGGGGAGGGAGAAATACTGGCTCTGTAAACCACTTAGAGAGGGCTGTAAAGCACTGTTGAGCAGTATATAAGTCTAAGTGCTATTGCTATGAGAATAGAGAAAAATAGAGAAGGCAACAATCAGACCGTGTTGATGAGAACCTGAAAAAGGAAAGGAGAACAGAAGTCAATCTTAAGAAGGGGGATATATACAGTATGTGGCATGTGTATGCATGTTTTCAAGGACAAGGAACATGAACTGGTCTAGTATCAATTCTTTTTTTTTTCAGAGCCAGCTTGGTGTTGTGACTGAAGGCACTGGGCTAGAAACTGGGGGATCATGGATTCAAGCTCCACCTTAGACACAAAGTTACATGAGTGACCTTGGCCCAGTCCTTCTCTTTTAGGCCTAGGAAGCAAACAACAGCAAACCACTTCTGAAAAACCTTGCCAAGAAAACTGCAGGTTATTCCAGGCAGTCGCCAAGAGCCAAGACTAAGTTGAAAGCTCAAAACAATAGTAACACCCTAGTTTTAGTTAAGTTTTTGTTTCATTTTCTTATCTCGTGATTTTCATTTCTTTGGCTTGCTATCTCTTATTCCTTTTTTACACAGTAGATAAAATTGCTTGAGCTGTAAGAACATAATTCTTACAGTCCCTTCGGGGAGAGGGGGCGGTCTATAAATTCAATAAAATTCAAATTCAATAAATAATGTAATGAATAATGTGCATGCAGATTTCTGCATATTTTTATTCTGGACCTTGCAATTGGTAACCACTAAACTTATTACACATGCTTGTTTATTTTCACAGTATGGCAATTAATCCTAATCTGATGCTCAATTAGATCACAGCCCCACCATTCCACAATTAAGAAATGCTAGCCGGTGGACCGGAGAGAGGACACAACAGCTAGAAGACTCAGATCACAAAAGTGATTTGGAACACTATTGCAATTGTTGCTACAATGTATTTTCATGGAAGTGATACAAAACAAATGATTGAAACATACTGATGATTTTGTGTTAAACTTAAAACTGCTAATACTTATGTAAATGTTGATATTTTTCTATCTTTGTTTGTAAAAGACCCGGGGGGGGGCTTCTCTCCCCCCCCCCGCACGATGTAGCTGTCAAAATGTTTTATAACCCTATAACCCCTTTTCCTTGTAAAATTTTTTAAAACTAATAAAAATTTGAACAATAATAAAAAAAAAGAAATGCTATTCTATGTCACAGTAGGAAAACATACAGAAAAGTTTGCATATTTATGAAGGGGGATTACTGATATGGAAGGAACCACAAGAGGGAGCTGTGAGCAAAGAATAAATCAGAACTAGAAGAACGTAACACTTATGACAATTTTGCATGCATTTATTTGTCTTTCTCTGTGTTTTTCCACACATAAATGTTAACATGAGCTTCTAGACCCTGAGTATATCTAGCAAGAACAGTGCAATAAGTAATCAAGCACGTTGAAACATATGAGACACCCTCTTACACATTAATAACAATATCATTAGATTATGGGATTTCTAATAAAGTAGCCCCAGCCATAATCAAGAAGGAGGACTGAGCAAGCCCAGAGACCATAAGGACTTCAGACATATGTACACAAACAGGCACACAGACATACAACATGCATGCAAGCATTCAAAAAACCCAAAGCAATTCAATGGAGATGGGACTCACAGTGGACACAAAATTGCCTCAGTTCAGGAGAGTGGAGGGAGCAAGAAGGAATGAGCAGCTGTGGAAAGTTATCACCCAGCCCTCTCCCAGAAAAATGAAATATCCTAGGAAATATTGAAAAGGCAGAATATTACATTTCCTTGGATGTGAAAGGAAGAATTGAGAATAGCTACCTGTAGCTTCCTGACCCCACCCACTTTGTCAATGGGCCATTAAGAAGGCCAAGCCAGTCCCTTTACATAACAAAGAGTTCTCCCCTTCAGCTCCAGGGGGATGGGATTAAGGCATGATAATGTTGGCCCTTTACCCAACTCACCACATGGCATCTGAGAACTCAACCAAACCTGGATTCAAAACTCAGCCTAGAGAGTTGCTCCTGCATGGCCCCATGGAGTCTGACAACCAATCAGAATACAAGATCAAGATCAAAGGCCAGAGAGGGCATAAAGCCAGGGACTTTCAGCATCTCAGCTTCCTTCTCTTCTTCTCCACCAACATTGAAGCATGTGATCACCTTTTCTGTTCGGGACTCAAGCCATGTGGTCCTGTCCACCATTAAAACCATCTTTCCAAGCAGCCTCCATGTCTCCAGTGTCTTTTCCCCCACTTGGAGCCGAACCCAGAAGGATATTTCTTTCAACACAGGAAATGGTGAAGAAGTGAACACCACATCCTAGATTAAGGCCTGACTATAACCTCCAGGCAGGAGTCCTCCTTGACCAAGATTTATTTGCCTGGTCCAAAGATAAATGTTTGTGGTTCATAGATATTACAGTTATATCGAGGGACTATATATGCGCACTCAGAGAGAGGGAAAGGGAGAGATTGCCATGTCTAACCTTTGGTCTACAAAGATTTCAGGAGCAACGTAAACCTCTCAGGATCTTTGAGCCTATAAGAAAGAGATTATGAAGCACGGCTCCCTGAGGCAGCCCTTAGCAGCCATACGTTGCTCCAAAGCCACTCCTTCCGAAAAGAAAATTAGCTAACAGCACTTGGATGGCAGACCTCACTCTTCCTCTAGAGTTTCTCCACAGAGACTAGCTTGGCAAGGAAGGACCATTAACAACACATTGCTTTCCTAACAAGGGCATATAATATTGGTTGAGGAAACGCTTTGCTCCAGTCACAGATTATAGGTAACTGAAGAAAAACATGAAGGCAAAAGAAATGTCAAGCTCTCTTTGAACCCACAACAGCTTTACAGTGAATCTTTTAGGGTTCATATGCCTGCAGACTTAACAAGTTGTAAGGGTTTTTTCCTCCGTTTTTCACCTTTTAAAGGTAAAGGTTCCTCTCACACATATTTGCTAGTCATTCCCAACTTTAGGGGGCGGTGCTCATCTCCGTTTCAAAGCCGAAGAGCCAGTGCTGTTTGAAGACAGCAGTCATGTGGCTGGCATGATTAAATGCCGAAGGCGTGTGTAACACTGTTACCTTCCCACCAAAGGTGCTTCCTATTTTTCTACTTGCATTTTTTACATGCTTTCGAACTGCTAGGTTGGCAGAAGCTGGGACAAGTAACGGGAGCTCGCTCCGTTATGTGGAGCTAGGGATTCGAACCGCTAAACTGCTGACCTTTCTGATCGACAAGCTCAGCATCTTAGGCCCTGAGTCACCGTGTCCTCTTTTTCAACTACTCAATTGTTATTATCAAGTACCAATTCATTCTTTCTGTCTTTGTCTGCCTCTCTTCCTTCAATAGGATAGGCAAAAGGGGGAGGCAGTACAATTAACCTGATATCACAGATTTGCAAAATTGCAACAGAAACTACCAAGTCTGGAAAGATCTGTGTTGGGATTCACATGCTGTTGTACAGAATTTGGGTACATTGTGTGTAAATGGTGGGAGGCCCACCTGGAACGAAGAAGGACATATTGAAATCATAACTAGACATCTTGGAAACTTTGGTTAAAAAGGTGAAATAAGTTTACTCTTCATGTTCCTATAACACTTGCAATAAAATAAGGTGATGGCAAGCTGTCTCTCATGGAAACACATGGGTTCCTTGAAAGAATTGTATTAAACTAGCCTTCCAACAGATGGAAACATATAAAGCCAGCTCCAATCATTTTTTTTCCTGATCACTCCAGAGTACAGATAATCCTCACTTAACAACTACAGCGGGAACCAGCAACTCCATTGTGACTTAGCATCACATGATTGTGATGGGCTTACACTCTCATATCCACCTTCTTTGCTAAGCAAGTCACCTGCAGCTGCTAAGATTAATTATATTGGGGAGATAATCTTGGTCCCTCACCCGTTGCACATTAAACACTTGGGCAAACTAGCCAGGTCTTCTGCTTATTGCTCAATCAGGACCCCTCAAATCCAGGAGGACCCCAAATTGTGGACCTGCTCCTGCAGTGGGAGGGTGATCCTATTCAAAGCCAGAACTGGAATTTGATTCAAGTCAGATTAAGCAGATCGGCAACAAACAGCAATTTTGTCCTGCAAGGATTTAATCTGAGCTTGTTTCAACCCATCCAGGCCTTTATAGACTTGAGGGAGCAAGCCAGGACTTTTCTAGCATTCCAATCTGGCCCAAAGTAGCGAAGTACAGTTGGGTAACCTTTGTGAATTGATACTCACACATAACTTTCATCAAGAGCATCACATAGATGTTTCATTGCATAGAGAGACGAAAGCAAAACTCATCAATCCTATACTGAAGGAACCATGGGTGTAACATTTCTTCCTTCACACACCCCACCTGGAGCCACCCACTTAGTGGTAATATAGTACCTCTGTAGGAAGTTATCACCCAGCCCTCTCCCAGAAAAATGAAATATCCTAGGAAATATTGATAAGGCAGAATATTATATTTTCCTGGATGTGAAAAAGGGAGAAACACATTTTAAAAAACTAAGTAAATTCCTGCAGCTTCCAGCCCATCCCCACTTTGTCAATGGGCCATTAAGAAGACCAAGCTAGTCCACTTTACATAATAAAGAGTTCTCCTCTTGACTCCAGAGTGATGGGATAAGGCAGGATAATATAAGCCTTTATTCAACTGACCACATGGCAGCTGAACTCAATCAAACCTGAATTCAAAAGAGCCTAGAGGGTTGCCCCTGCATGGGCCCATGTGAGTCTGACAACCAATCAGAATACATTTCTTACACAGGAACAGGAAACAGAGAGGTGGGACTGAACAGGTTATAAAAAGCCTAGCAAGCCCCTTCTCTTCCCTTCTCTTCTTCTCCACCAACATTGAAGCATGTGATCACCTTTTCTGTTCAGGGCTCAAGCCATGTGGTCCTGTCCACCATTAAAACCATCTTTCCAAGCAGCCTCCATGTCTCCAGTGTCTTTTTCCCCACTTGGAGCCGAACCCAGAAGGACATTTCTTCTAACAATACGATGTAAAAAAGATGTGGAGACTCTAGAAAGAGTGCAGAGAAGAGCAACAAAGATAATTAGGGGACTGGAGACTAAAACATATGAAGAACGGTTGCAAGAACTAGGTATGTCTAGCTTAAGAGAAAGAAGGACTAGGGGAGACATGATAGCAGTGTTCCAATATCTCAGGGGCTGCCACAAAGAAGAGGGAGTCAAACTATTCTCCAAGGCACCTGAGGGTAGAACAAGAAGCAATGGGTGGAAACTAATCAAGGAGAGAAGCAACTTAGAACTGAGGAGAAACTTCCTGACAGTTAGAACAATTAATCAGTGGAACAGCTTGCCTCCAGAAGTTGTGAATGTCCCAACACTGGAAGTCTTTAAGAAGATGTTGGATAGCCATTTGTCTGGAAAGGTATAGGGTTTCCTGCCTAGGCAGGGGGTTGGACTAGAAGACCTCCAAGGTCCCTTCCAACTCTACTATTGTATTGTATTGTATTGTAAACACAAAGTAAATTCCTGCAGCTTCCGGCCCATCCCCACTTTGTCAATGGGCCATTAAGAAGGCCAAGCTAGTCCACTTTACATAATAAAGAGTTCTCCCCTTCAGCTCCAGGGGGATGGGTGTAGAGTTCTGGTAGTGACAATGAAGGCATGATAATATAAGCCTTTACTCAACTGACCACATGGCAGCTGAATTCAATCAAACCTGAATTCAAACTCAGCCTAGAGGGTTGCCCTTGCATGGGCCCATGGGAGTCTGGCAACCAATCAGAATACATTTCTTACACAAAATCTATTCCCTCTGTGATCCTCTGCAGCTGGAATCCAACCACCTTCTTCAAAGCCTCCCCTGAAAAAGAAAGCCTGAAGATTGGCCAATAGTTGTCTAAGGAGCTATACTGAGATAAGGCTTCTTCAGGAAGAGGAATACCACAAACCTATTTAGGAGAATGGACACCGGCCTTCAAGAAGCATTGACCACCTCGAATCTAGTCACACATGCCTGGCTTGGCTATACCAATATGTCAGCGTAACATGGATCAAATGCACAGCTGGTGAAGCTGATACTGCAGAGGGCTTTATTCACAATCTCAGTTTTCCCAAACTTAAAAGATCCCAGATAATATTTCAAAACAGTACCCTGGTCGGCTCTAGTGGAAATCTCCAAGTAGAGACAAATTCAGGGCAAATGCAAGTGATTTTGTCTCCAAGCATGTCATAGCAGCCTCCAGGAGGAACTTCGTTTCTTCTTTTCCAGAAGAGGAAGCAAACTACCCTGAACAGAGGTGATGGATGTGATTCTGTAAGAGCAAGAAGAGTGGAGATGTGAGAGCACTTTGCCACTCTTATGTCTACCATGCCCTTCTGAACATGGATACACAGCCACGATCAATCTGGTTCATTCTTTGTTTTTTCCCCACTCTTATTATTCAAGGCCTCACACATTTAATCTGTGACATGATGAGGGATGATATGCTAGCAGTGTTCCAATATCTAAGGGCTGCCGCAAAGCAAAGGGGCTCAACCTATTTTCCAAAGCACCTGAAGGCAGGACAAGAAGCAATAGATGGAAACTAATCAAAGAGAGAAGCAACCTAGAACTAAGGAGAAATTTCCTGACAGAACAGTCAACCAGTGGAATGGGTTGCCTTCAGAACTTGTGGGTACTCTAACACTGGGGGGTTTTTAAAGAAGAGATTGTACAACGATTTGTCCAGAATGTTATGGGGTTTCTTGCTTAAGCAGAGGGATGGACTAGAAGTCCTCCAAGGTCCTTTCTAACTCTGTTATTCTGTTATCTTCTGCAGCAACTAAATAACTGAACTGAGATCTACAAGGGAAAAGAGGCAGCTTGGGGACAATCTTCCCCATTGTCATTGTCATCTTCACATTCCAAAGATCAGCAAGACATATGTTTTTTTTTTCCAAGCCTGAAATCCTGAAGCTACTCTAGTTACCTTAGAATAGATACCTGAGCCAGTCCAATGTCCTGTGGAGAAAATCCTACTGAAATTGGAAGTAAATGTATATATGTATGTATGTATATACTGTATATCTATATAAATAAAAATGTAATGTTTGTTTGTTCAAAATCTCAAATCTCCGAAGGTTCTTCACCAATTGCTTTGAAATTTTGACACAACGTTGCATTCGACTACGGGCATGTTTTTATGTATGTATATTATATAGATGTTATACCTGTGATATGTAAAAACATGTTTTTTTGTAAAAACATGCTTTTTGGAAAACCAGCGCCATCTGCTGGACGTAAAAGCAACACACGCTATACCATAGCGTTCATTTCTTGAGTATAGTATATTCGGAACAGTTCAGCCTCTCTCCAGCTTCGTCCCGACGGTCCCTTTATATGTGTGGCTGGGCTGCGGCTGCACCCTTTCCCCTTTCTGCCCCTCCTCCAACGAGCTTTGCCATTTCCATCAAGGGGAGCCGAAGCCTTTCGGCCTCCCCCTCCCCTCTCTCTCTTCCCCTCCCACCAGGCCTTTGCTGTCTGCGGCGGGGTGGCAACTACCACATCCCTCGGCCACCTCCTCCCACCCTTAAGCCGGCCTCCCCCCACCCAGCCCAGTGGAGCTCCAGAGGAGGTGGAGGCAGAGAGTCTCCTCAGCCTGGCTGGCTGCACGCACTCTCCACCCCCCCTTCACAGGGAGCCAGCTACAGCCTCGCCAACGCGGCTCCGGCGGGGCTGCGGCGGTGTCAGCCTGAGGCACAGCGGGGCTGGGGCGGCCGCTGGGTGACCCATGAAGTGGCGACTGCAGTGGCGATGGCGTCTCTGGATGGGGCCGCGGCCAAAGGGGGCTGCCTCGCATCCCCATCACCAGGGGCAGCTCCTTCCTCCTCCTCCTCCTCCTGCTCCTCAAGGGATGCTGCCCGCCTCCTCTCGCTGCCAACGCTGAGGGAAGCTGGGTCAGGGGTGGCGGCCTCCTCCTCCTCCTCTTCTCCTCAGCTCAGCCAGGCCAGGGTCTGTGGGAGCATCCTCCGTGGCGGCTCTTGCAGGGGCCACCGTGGCTCATTTCCATGTGGATATATATATCCTTTAACTGCCTATACAGATTCATTTATACATAGGGGCATGGATAAAACAACAGTATGGCTACAAATGCAGAATTTAGTGTAATTTGTGATTTGTCTTTAAGAGTGACTTCTCCAACTACTTAGTCATAGGTAAGATATTTTAGCTAGTATTGGCCTAACTGTAACAATTCAAGCAGTTGGGATTGTTTCTTAGCGCTGATTTGCATGGGCAAAGGAGAAATTATATTTAATGGCTAGTAGAAAACCAGCCATTTTATTCCTCTTCATCCAACGACTTCTCTTCTCCAAGACAGAACAACTTTGTACTGCTGGACACAGCAAGGAATGAGCCCACAAAGATTGGAGGGCTAAAATTAACTTCGGAGTTAAATACTCCAAATCCTGCTCAGGGCCATTTTAAGCAATGCCACAAATTAAGACGTCTTCCATAGCTAAGCCCAGGGCAACGTGCAAGCTGTCACAGCTTGGGAGGTTAAATCCCCAAGGCCGAAAGCTTTCATCCTTTGAAATGACCAGAAACAGTGTCAGAAAATTTCCACGTGTCCTAGCAGAGGTATGCCATGTCTGTTGCAATGGAAGTCAGAGGAGGCAGCACAACAGCCACTAATGGAGTGTTTCTGGAAATGTCTTGTTTCAGTGAAGCAAGGGCAGCCCTAAAGGACATCTTCTAAGAGGCTAAGATACTTGATCTCCAAAAAAAGACTTGAGTCAAGGTATTTTCATCAGATATCACCTTCAGTTAATGAGACGAGGTTGGACATTTTGGCAACCTTTGATCCCACTAGTTCTCCAATCCTCGCTTTGAATGACCAAACAATGGAGCAGCCATATCATCCTCAGGTATATATTTTCATTTCCATATAAATAAGGCCATTGTGAGGGTTCTTATTTAATACATAAGATGCCGAGCAAGTTAGAAAGTAATGTCTGTTTTTTATGTTGTATTCTCTACCCGGGATGGGGTATGTTTCTGTGATGTTTGCTAATATCACATTTTATAAATTGTCTATTTGGGAGTACTTTGTCATTGTTTTTATGATGATGTGACCTTTCTTATGTTATTAGTGGAGGAAACCTATAAATAATTGTTAACAAATAAATACATTCCCCTCCTTGTCATCATGATTAGAATGTGGCATGGGACTATGTAGTCTTTTTCAGATGCAGGAATCGGAATGACCAGTAGATGGAAGCAGAGTGCTAAGAGTTTATCTATGCTGCCATCTAAGGGTCATTTGGACTTTTGCAATTTTGATCTGATACATCTAGTGTATTGTTCTCACAACAGAAAGAAAATGTATTTTACTATAAAAGGAAGGAGCTGCTTAGCAGGCTATTATGTTTCAATTGCACAATAAGATAAGGCTGTAAACGTGTGTGTGTATGTGTGCATGTACATATGTGTATGTGTGCAGTTTATAGTGTTTTACTAGTACATATGATTTTTAAGGTTTTTCTGCTATTTTGGGATTGAAACCGGATGTGTTCTAACTCCCATTTTGCAGGTCATTAAAAAGTTGTTGAATATGTAGGGATTATTCTGCAACTATTTTATGATGAATTCGGAAGGTCCATACCAGGATAGTCAGGACTATCTTATTAAATAGATCTTCAAAGCAGGAAGTTGCAACCGAGACATATACTGGGCATTTTCAGGGGTCTAATACATTTCGCTCGAATGGATTCATTTGCAACAGGGAAATATTAAAAAGAATATGCCTACACGGCTACGGGAAACCAAGTGCTATTTCAAAAATAGATTTAATGGAAGAATTGTTTTCAAGAGGAAGCTCATTCATAAACCATTTAACCAGGCCCATGTGGCTTTGGTTCTTGAAAATAGTTTTATGATTAAAAAATAGTTCTCTCTGGGAATCTGCTAAATAGGACATTTGGCTTATGAACTTCGACGTTAAATATTTCTTACAGAATGATACTAACCCAGGCCTACCATGTTTGGGGTATACAAATCCACATGATTATGTGATGACAAGAAATTATTAAAATCTCAACAACCTCTAGATCTTTATTACCATCTATAGTGGTCATTGGGGCGGGTGGTGGTGGCTTGCTGTCCAGACATGGGTCCAAGAAACTTTTGTGGAAAGTTTGGGGAGTGGAACCCCAATGGGCAAGTCTGTTGTATTGCTGACATTCTAAATGCAACCCTGTATATTCCCGCTTAGAAGTAAAATGAATTCGGTTACTGCCACGTCACTGGTTTCCCATGTTTGTAAATATAATTCTTCTTGTGAGCATCTGCCCGATAAAAATCAGTGAACGCTAATAGTCTTTATTCTCATTGTAAAATATGAAGAAGGATGGAACAGAGGGAAGAAAAGTTAACAGTTCCTATATTTTAATCCTGCTAGTAAATCTGGGTGAAGAGCATATTCAGTGCCAAGGAACATATCAGGAATATGTTTTATACCGCCAAACTGCATGTGAAATAGGATTTGATTACTAGAACTTCTGACATCTTTGCCAAAAGTAATTGAGCGGTCCGAGGCAGTCAAGAAAGGAAAACAGCTCCAAAGCTCATCTATTCAATTTTCACCTGGGCCAATAATATCATAAATCATTCATCTATATCTCTGGATTATTTTACCATTACATTGAAAAGGACTTTCTTCTGAAACATTGTTACATTGATGGAATGTATGTTACATTGATGGTGATTATGAGAACAAAGACATCTGGAAATCTTAGGAAGGAGAGGATTTTGCAGGACCTAAATAGCCAGTTCCTGCTAGTTCAATGAAAACTAAGGTATACATGCTATCGATGATAACCAATCTCCAATTTCAAATATTGGTGGAAGAAACAGACATGTATCTTGCCTTGTAGGAAGGTAGTGTTTGTCCCAAAGGTGCTTTTTTCAGGAGGCAACTGGACTTTCTTGTTTTTTCTTTGAAGACGTTTCGCTTCTCATCCAAGAAGCTTCTTCAGCTCTGACAGGACAGTGGGGAATGGAAGGATTTACCATATTTTTCAGACTATAAGACGCACTGGTGTATAAGATGCACCAAGATTTTGGAGAGGTAAGTAAGAAAAAAAAGTTTTTGCCTTCCCTGGGCCCCAGGAGCACTCTGCGGGCTTTGGCAGGGCTGGGGAAAGGCAAAAATGTCCCCATTTTTCACCAAAATGGGGGCATTTTTCCTTTCCCCTAGCCCTGCTGAAGCCTGCAGTGTGCTTCTGGGGAGTGGGGGAAGGCAAAAACTTTTTTTCTTACTTATTCTTCCCTATTTGGGTGAAAAGGCCCATTTTTCACCCATTTTTCACAAAAATGGGATGTGGGGGCAGGGCTTCGGGAGGCCAAAAATGGCTGCATTCGGTGTATAAGACGCACCAACATTTCCATGCTCTTTTAGCGGGGGGAAAGGTGTGTTTTATACTCTGAAAAATATGGTATATATGAGAAGCAAAGAAAAAATAAGAAAGTCTAGTTGACTCCTGAAAAAGCACCTTTGAGACAACCATACCTGGATGACTGAGAATCTCTACAGGAAGGTAGTGCACGGCTTTACATTCAGCCTGGGAGAGTTTAGAACAAGAGGAAACCTAGAAATCTCAGGGCCAATATATTTTATGGTTACGTTCAGGTTGATATTGATTGAAAAGCACCCTCGCAATTTTACATCGATCTTAAAGCAATGCAGTCAAGGATTGTTGACACAAACTGGAATAAAAAATTACAGAGTTGTACATTCTGCATGTAGTTAGTGTTTGGAATTGTGTCATTGCCGAGCTGTTGTGTTTAAAGGAGACTCTCTATCAGGGGAGGGTTCCTGCCAGTTCTAACCTCTTCTATAGAAGAGGTTCCACAAATCTACAGTGGCGTTTAGAACCGGTTCCAGCTCCCTCCCCCCCACCCCCCACCCCCGTCCGCACATCATCAAAATGAAGAGCGAGAGGAGGAATTCTGGGAGTTGAAGTCCACAAGTCTTAAAGCTGTCAAGTTTGAACACCCCTGGGGTTTTTTCTCTAAAGGTTTAGGGGTGCAAGGGTCTTGTAACTTGACAGCTTTAAGACTTGCACACTTCAATGCCAGAGTTCCTGAGCCAACATTTTGGTTGCTAAGCAAGAGCATTGTTAAGTGAGTTTCACCACATTTTACAAGTTGGCCACGCCCACCCAGTCACAGGGCCCGCAAGCCACACCCATAAAGCAGGCCACACCTACAGAAGAGGTTCTAAAAAAAATTGAAATCCACCACTGCTCTCTATAGACAGTGATCTTGAAGTGTGAAATGGTTTTTAAAATATCGGGGTACAACATAAACATTTTCCTAAATCCTTGATGTGTAGCTAAATATGTATGAAAGTATTGGAGGAGTTTGGGAGGGGGGAGGACAGAAAGCCCTTCCTTGCTCTGCCCTTTTCAGGCCTAAAATTCAGTAGCTTGTTTATGTTACATATCTACTGTGACGTTCATGGAGACATAGGCTGAAAACAACGCAAACTCAGATTATGCATATTTGAATGTAGGCCGCTGCAGAAGAAAAGGAACATTTCCCTGTAAGACCTTTGGACTAGTTTAGAATAAGCCCTGGACATTGTCTGATCTTCTGTCTTTGGACTGATTTGCACTTCCTGCTTGCCCAACATCTCAAGGACGCACCACCTACGGTGGTGCAGGGCAAGAACGGATGATGTCATCCTCAGTCTGCCCTTAATATGGGAGGCCGCCTCCCCATTCGATATTACACAACTGCTCTGATCTTACACAACTGTTCCGAGTGGTTGTTATGTACTTTGGGAGACGCCTCAATTTCGCTCTGGATACCATTTTGTTCTAGGCTTCGAAGCAGTCTGACATAGAAGAGGTTTTTTTCCTCCGAGTTTAGTAGCAGAGTGGTGAAATGTCTTTTAGGAAGGAAGGAAGGAAGGAAGGGAGGGAGGGAGGGAGGGAGGGAGGGAGGGAGGGAGGGAGGAAGGAAGGAAGGAAGGAAGGAAGATGGTGGGAGGGAGGGAAGGAAGGAAGGAAGGAAGGAAGGAAGGAAGGAAGGAAGGAAAAAAGACATAGAAAGAAAGAAAGGAAGAAAGGAAGGAAGAAAGAAAGAAAGAAAGAAAGAAAGAAAGAAAGAAAGAAAGAAAGAAAGAAAGAAAGAAAGAAAGAAAGAAAGAAAGAAAGGAGGATGGCGGGAGGGAGGAAGGGAAGGAATGAATGAAAAAAATATGAAAAAGAAAGAAAAGAAGGAGGGAGGGAGGATGGTGGGAGGGAGAGAGAAGGAAAGAAAGAAGGAAAGAATGAAGAAAGAAAGAAAGAAAGAAAGAAAGAAAGAAAGAAAGAAAGAAAGAAAGAAAGAAAAGGTTCAGCAAAAGAATGATGAAAGGTGGACTTTTTTTATTTATTTCTTTCAGCTCAGTAAAATTTGACAAGTGGCTTGTTTTGACCTATAAAATCGTGGTCTCCTTGCTGTTTTCACTAGCACTCAGAAGAGATGTCCCAGAAGGAAAAACAATGGGTGCCTACTTTCCCAAGTTGGATGGGAGGGGAGGGGAGGAGAGGAAAGGAAAGGAAATCCAACAATTAGGACTGAGTTAATTGTTGTCCACGCAGAACATCACTGTAGCTAAAATAGAAAAAAAAACCATTTCAAGTCTTAACAAGAATTTACAGCTGTTTATGTGCAGGGAGATAAAGACTGTTTTGCAGAAAAGCTCATAGGCTGTTTTGTGGAATTTTGGCTGACTGCTGGCTATAACCAGAGACCCCCTTATCTTTGCCATCTTTTTTTTTTTTTTGGTCTTACAGCATTATCAGTTGAAAGGTTTTCTTTCTTTTTTCAAACTCCTATTAGCCAAATGCAAACTCTGGTCTTAGAGAAAAAGGTATTTTCCTTTGTATTCCCTGCTGAATCCCCTAAGCTACTCCTGCTAACTTTCCTGTTGACTTGCTCATTTTTATCCAGGAGTTGGATGCACACTCATTCCTATTCCATACTCATTGCAACTACATCTTGAAACATTGAGCTATAGGGGTAGTTTTTGTTTAGAATAGACTAGAATAACAGAGTTGGAAGGGACCTTGGAGGTCTTCTAGTCCAACCCCCTGCTTAGGCAGGAAACCCTACACCACTTCAGACAAATGGTTATCCAACATCTTCTTTAAAACTTCCAGTGTTGGAGCATTCACGACTTCTGGAGGCAAATTGTTCCACTGATGAATTGTTCTGTCAGGAAATTTCTCCTCAGTTCTAAGTTGCTTCTCTCCTTGATTAGTTTCCACCCATTGCTTCTTGTTCTACCCTCAGGTGCCTTGGAGAATAGTTTGACTCCCTCTTCTTTGTGGCAGCCCCTGAGGTGTTGGAACACTGCTATCATGTCTCCCCTAGTCCTTCTTTTCTTTAAACTAGACATACTCAGTTCCTGCAGCCATTCTTCATATGTTTTAGTCTCCAGTCTCTTTTTAGTCTCTTTTTAGTCTCTTTTTAATTATATTAAATATTAGCTAATGCCTTGGACTTTTTTCCCCAGTGGCACCATCCCCTTTTAAAATATAACCTTAACAGTCCACACAATAACTGCATGCAACATTAAGCCCCCAAAATATTACTTGTCTTCTCTGTGGCAACCCCTGAGATATTGGAACACTGCTATCATGTTTCCCCTAGTCCTTCTTTCCATTAAACTAGACATACCCAGTTCCTGCAACCGTTCTTCATATGTTTTAGTCTCCAGTCCCCTAATCATCTTTGTTGCTCTTCTCTGCACTCTTTCTAGAGTCTCCACATCTTTTTTACATCGTGGCGACCAAAACTGCATGCAGTATTCCAAGTGTGGCCTTACCAAGGCATTATAAAATGGTATTGACACTTTTTGTGATCTTGCTTCTATCCCTCTGTTTATAAAGCCTAGAACTGTGACTGTCTTGTGCAGCAACTCTCCGCAATTCTTCTTGTGCCATATCTGTCATCGGACGGTGGCGATCATGTTGGCGATCCTATTTTATATCACAGCCACACGAAAAAGTGCTGCTGAGTTTTGTCCATACCAGTCCCTTAGATTTTGAAGCCATAAAGTTCTTCTTCTGCCCGGACCTTGTTTGCCTTCATTTTTTCTCTGGCGGATTAAGTGAAGGATGCTGTATTTTTCCGGGTGTCACATCAGATGTCCAAAATATTCTGACTTTTGCTTTTTTATGGTTTTGATTATTTTCCTTGGCTTTCCCAGGCCATTTCCTCACTTCTGATTTTGTCAACCGAGCTTATACGTAACAGCAGGCTATAAATCCACATTTCAAATGCTTCTAGTCTCTTCAAGTGGCTTTCTGTCAGAGACCATCTTTCTACTCCATAGAGCAGGGTAGAAAAGATCTTCGCAATTAGGTGATGAAAAAGTAACTTTGCAACCAGTCCTCACATTTCTGATCTAAAGGAAAGGAAAGCTGGAGTAAGATCATAAACAGGGTCACGGTTTCCTCTAGTGATGACTTTGCTTAACAGCCAACTTGCCGGTTCCCAACTGAGGTTGCTAAATGTAATCCTCAACTTACAATCACAATCGGTATCAGTTCTTCCTTGGCTAAGCAAGGAAGTTATTGAGTCATGCCCGATTTTACCTCTTTTTTGTTATGGTTGTTAAATGGATCATCCTGGTTGTTAAGTGAATTACATGTTAAGCAAATCAGGCTTCCCCCCCCCCCCAATTGATTTTGCTTGATGGCAATCACCTGGGAAGGACACAAATGGAGTTCACGTGAGTCCAAGCCACTTAGCTTATCATAAATACATGCTGGTTGCCAAGTGCCTGAATACTGATTGCCCATAGAGATGTTGCGACGGTTGTTAAGTGTGAGGACAAGTTGCAAGTCGCTTTTTTCAGTGCTGTTGTAACTTCAAACGGTTGCTAAATGAATAGTTGCAGGTCAAGGACTAACTATACCTGTATTTCCATCTTAGCCCCTGCCAAATAGAGAACTACAATGGTTCCCGGTTTCTGTTCAGAGCAGAATATTTGCTTATTTTACTTTGGGGGACATAATTTATTACAGAGAATATTGGGCAAATGACCAATACAATATACCCATCCCTTCAGAACAGTAAATATTAGTATAATTGTCTCAAACTCCTTTGCACTGCAGATCCCCCGCGTGTAATTGAGTAAGAAGGCAAGAACGGAAACAGTCCTTTCCAGGGAGAAGAATATGGGCCACCAAAACCACGTCAAAAGCTACTTTCTGTGAGCAGGCTGGATGAATAATGATGACAATGGAAGAGACCCAAACAAATCACCCACCCTAAGCAAATCCAGTCAAGAACTAGACTTTGAGGATGAAGAGGATGAAAGGCAGGGGAAAGATTCAGATTCTTGCAGCCTCCTCTCCGAAGACTCTGTCTTCCCAGACTATGAAGGTGCTCCATCTGACAGTGAGGACCACCAAGCGGTCACGTTGTACTGGTGCTGTGTCAAGAACAATGCAAAGCTGTTGCAGGATAAACTTGACAGTGGGGTGACCAGGGAAGAAGCCATGGAGTTGGATATCAACGGAAAGGTAACTAGACCCCCTTCCTGATCTAACACAGCAGGTGTGAGCTAGAGATGAAATGGTCCTATGATGGCATAGTTCAACTGGGATATAACTAGAACAATGTTCAGCTTTGTAGGTCTTCTATCCCTAGCTTTACTGATCTTAACAGGTAGTCATAATCAATTACTTGAAGACCACCTGCAAGTTCTATTGCTCCAGAATCATTGGTCTATTTGTGGTTGGCACTCACTGCCATGAACATATTACTCCATTGCTCTAATCCAATGATGGCGAACCTTTCCAGCATCATGTGCCCAAACTGGAACATGCGTGCATGTGCATGCGGCAGAGTGCTGGAAACCCAAAGACCAGATGGCCAGCATGCACCTGGCTGGTTTTTGGCCGTTTTCAGGCTGTACTTCGGGCCATTTTTCGGGCCATTTTCAGGGCCAAAAACAGCCTGGAAAACAGTCTGAAAATTCCCCGAAAAATGGCCTGTTTTGGGGGGCATTTTCAGGCCATTTTCTGGTGCTCCAATGCCCGCAAAGACCGGTTGGTGATGGTGCAGGTAGCCACAGAGAAGGCTCTTCATGCCACCTCTGGCATGCGTGCCATAGGTTCACCATCACAGCTCTAATCAGTGGTGAAATCCAAATAAATTTGCCGCCGGTTCTGTAGGCATGGCTTGGTGGTGGTGAGGGGTCATATGACCGGGTGGGCGTAGCCAACTTTTTCTCACTTTTTAAAGCATTTTCCCCTGCCGGTTCAGGCGAATAGGTAGTTTAAAAAAATGCTTTAAAAAGTGGGGGGAAATGGTTCCGACGATTGAGCGGATCAGCTGTGAGCCGTGCAATTGCCAGACCCTCTTTATTTCACTGTTTAAAGCTTTTTTTCCCTACCTATTCGCCTGAACCGGCAAGAAAAAATGCTTTAAAAAGTGAAATAAGGCATATAACAAAACTCGAAAATAATAGTTATGAGTAAAATAAGAGAGTTAAGAATGGTGAAATCCAAATGAAATACAATAGAAGGGGAAATAATATAAGTTGAACGGTATCGATTGATAATTGCTATTAGAAAGAACAGGAAGCTCCTGTTTGTATTGCTTTGTGCAAATGTGGTGTATGTCTAAGTTTTGTGTGTGTGTGTATTTTACATGTTTGTTAATAAAATTGAAAAAAAAGTGAAATAAAGAGGATCCGATGATCGCGCGGCTCACAGCTGATCCACATAATCATCGGAACCATTTCCCCCCACTTTTTAAAACATTATTTTAATACCGGTTCAGGCGAACCTTAGCATTGTTTGCTACCGGTTCTAGCATTTCACCCCTGGCTCCAATCCCTATATATGATTCTGATTACGGTAGCTTCCAAATGCAAGTCAAAGGGTTAGTGATTGTGTATAAAGTTAATACGGCTTGGCATGGAAGTATCTTCTGGTCTTTTTCCAACACAATTGCTTATCCCAGGAGAAATTGCTAATAGTCCCCATCTCCACAAGGTATTTACAAGAAGGCTTGTGTGTTCTGTTTTTCTATGGGACCTTTTCTTAGACTTTGGGACAACTTCCCCCTTGAATTGGGACTAGCCCCTAACAGAATAACAAGAGTTGGAAGGGACTTTGCAAATCTTCTCGTCCAACCTCCTGCTCAAGCAGGAAACCCTGTACAATTTCAGACAAATGGTTGTTCAACATCTTCTTTCAAACTTCCAGTGTTGGAGCATGGACAACTTCTGGAGGCAAGTCATTCCACTGACTAATTGTTGTGACTGTCAGGATATTTCTCCTTAGTTCTAGGTTGCTTCTCTCTTTATAATTTGGCCTTCTGGAAACTACTGAAAACAGAGCTGTCCCAGAGCACCTACAATGATCCATGATACTTAGGATGCTTGACTGTACTATGGTGTTTAGAGTTTATGCTTTTATGCTTTTGTAATTTATATTTTCACTATCAGATATTTTTATTTATAAAGTTTTATTAGACTATACCACTGAGAGTCTAGGGATTGTAGCTGGTAATTTCTCAAAATAAATCAATGGATCCAGTTGTTCCACGGTATTCAACTTATCTTAGTACGACTGCTCCATGAAGCAATTATCAACAAACTTTGATAATATGTTGTTTGTGCCTGGCTAGATGATAGGGGAAAGCAGCACTAAATGGCACAAAGACACACCCTTTTATTCAGCCAAATGAATAGTAAAGTCATCTGCGGCAGATTGTTGTCCTAAGTTGCCATTACTTTCAAATTTTAGTCCTAGAGTGGAATTTATTCATAGTAATCTTCACCACCATTGCCAATTCATCCAAGAATTGAAGTGAATACTTCTTGTCAACTGCATCTGTGCTGCTAGATCAGCATGGCTGGCTGGGGAATTCTGGGAGTTGAAGTCCACAAGTCTTAAAGTTCCCAAGTTTGGACACCCCTGTGCTAGATAGATATAGTTCTCTTCATAATTCTGGATTATGTGGCTACAATTTTCAGGTTTTATACACAGAAGTGGAAGAGAGCTGGTATTCACTAGGTTCTGACCAGTTCTGGAGAACCAGGAGTGGAAATTTTGAGTAGTTCGGAGAACCGGTAAATACCACCTCTGACTGGCCGTAGCCCCATCTATTCTCTGCCTCCTGAGTCCCAGCTGATCTGGAGGAAATTGAGATTTTGCAGCATCCTTCCCTTTGCCACTCTCACCAAGCCACACCCACAGAACCAGTAGTAAAAAATGTTTGAATCACACCACTGGAAGAGATGCAACACTTGATTTGGGCTTTTAGGAGATAAGGATGTTTGCTTGGGGACCACCAGCCCTACCCATCATTCTCCTTTGAACATGTTAGGTTGCCTTGCCCTCATTCCTTCACCATGCTGCATCTTCATTCTTCTTTCACAGTGTTTCCTGGAGTGGGAGAATAACACCTCCCCATGCAGACATCTTAGAAATACCAAGAGGGGAGTGAGGATGAAGCTGGAGTTCCTACCAAGGAAAAATAGCCCATCCCACTGCTCTAGGCCCCTTCATTCTCTCCTGAAAAATAATCACTCGCTTATACTTGTATAAGAAAAGGTGTTTTGCATTCTGATTATTCACTCTGAGAAGCTCTAACACCCTATCCTCCAGGGTTTAAGAGGCTCCCCCTAAGCAGCTTATGGTTTTTGCAAGCCAGCCAATTGTCTTATGTGCTCTGGGAGGATCTAAAGGGGCGGGGGGGATGTAATAGACTAGCTACAATATAAAAATAGTGCCTTATACATGAGAAAATATATGTCTAATGATCTCTGCTAATATCATCACCCTGTATTGATTGCCACTTTCTACTCATGGTTAACCAGAGATCCCTATCTCCATTGTCCTGGATCGGGATGAACAGAGTCACCAGGGATGGTGATGGAAAAGTGTTTTTGCTACATGGCATGGTATTTAGTTGGCCACAGAACAAGCTCAGAAGTAGCAATAACAATAGCACTAGATTTATATACCACTTCATAGTGCTTTTGCAGCCTTCTCTAAGTGGTTTACAGAGTCAGCCTATTGCCCCCAACAATCCGGGTCCTTATTTTACCCCCCTCAGAAGGATGGAAGGCTGAGTCAATCTTGAGCCTGGTGAGATTTGAATGGCCAAATTGCAGGCAGCCGGCAGTCAGCAGAAGTAGCCTGCAGTACTGCATTCTAACCACTGCGCCACCACGGCTCTAGTATGATCTTATTGCACCGGGGTTAGCCACAATGATGCAGCAACCATCAAGATATATGGGGTCATAGACCTCAAAACCTGAAAGGATAGATGGGAAAAGATCTTGTGTGCTCTGGAAGATGGAATCTTAACATTTTTCCTCTTGCTCTCCAGAACGGCCTCTTGGTAGCATGTTTCCGGGGTTTCAAAGATATTGTCATTCTTCTCAGTAAATGTTCCTACATAGATGTCAACCACCAGGATAACGATGGAAACACAGCACTTATGGTGGCAGCCCAAGCAGGTAGGAAAAGTTACTATTTTCATTACACCAGGCAAGACACAGGGGACTTCAAAGAACATTAAAGATTCAAACATCGGCGGGATGTTTGATCAGAATTTTAAAAGCAGCAAGCTGAAGAACACAATTCCAAATTACGCAAAAACAAAAAAGGGACTTTCCCTTCCTGTCATTCCCTTGTTTAAAATCATTATCTATCCAGAACACTATTTAATGGGGGGAAAAACACCACTGTTGTATCTTTATGTGCTGCATCTGTCATAGGATGCATTTATAAGGAAGGAGGGGTGTGAGTGGGTTTTGAATGCACATTTGGGAATATGTGGGTTGGATTGAGTTTCCAGTTTGTGCACTAGCTGGTTCTAATTGGGGGCGGGTGGGAAAGGAACACAATGAGATATTTATTTGGGCATTCTCTACCATTTTCCTTCAGTTTCAACCTAGGCAATGTGTGATTATTTTAAAATGGTATGGGACCAGGGGTGAAATTCAGAAGGTTCTGACAGGTTCTGGAGAACCGGTAGCGGAAAGTTTGAGTAGCTCAGAGAACCGGCAAATACTACCTCTGGCTAGCCCCCAGAGTGGGAATGGAGCTTTTGCAATACCCTTCCCCCAGAAGTGGGCAGGGAATGGGGATTTTGCAGTATCCTTCCCCTGCCACGCCCACCAAGCCACACCCACAGAACCAGTAGTAAAAAAAATTGAATTTCACCACTGTATGGGGCCATAGGGTTTAACATTAAGGACAGTGAATCCATGTGTTAGAACCACAAAGGATCTCAGATTAGGGGGTTTGTCAGTCAGTTCATTTATATACACATTGATGATTTGTGTCAATGGAAAGGAGCTAGTTACTGTTGCAAAGCAAAAGTGATGGGGATCTGCACAAAATGAGGAGGGGGGGGAGAAGAATATGCCCCTAGAGTAGAACTGTGGGTTCTTTGTGATCATTGCTGCCTTTAGATGTTAATCTTTCTTTGGAGAGCTCAGCGCATTCCTAACACTGTTCCCTTTTTCTCTCTGTTGCCACAAAGGATACATTACTATTGTGAACTATCTTCTGAATTACTACCCAGGAGTAGACATTGAGATGCAGGATGACAGAGGCCTGACTGCACTCATGAAAGCTGCAATAAAAGGGAAGAACGATTGCATTGCAGCCTTGCTCATGGCAGGTATGCGATTAATTGCCGCTGACTTTCCAGATGTTGATTTTAATGTTCTTGGAATTAACCTAGTCTGGTATTTAGAAAGTTAGTTAGAAACATCAAGGGCCTCTCTTTTATCAAGGAGAGAAAATGTACACCCTCCCCACACAAACTGGAATATCAGTGAGAGATGTACTTTTCAAGGACAGTTTAGAAAACAAAACATTGCTTCCAGACAGTCTTCTCTTCCATGTCCCTAAAGAGAAACCTAGAAGAACCAAATGGCTGTTGCTCCAGGATGCTAGAAATAAAGCTAAGATGGGGGAGGAGCCTCGTTGCTTTTAGGCCACACCCGAAAAGAGACTCTGCAGGGGTTTTCGGGGTAACGGCCCCATTTCATGATAGGATGAGCAGTGCAGGACAGCAAAAGCAATTCTCTTTGTTACTCACCAGCATACATGGGATGAAAAATAGCTCAAGAGTAGCCACAATAGTGAAATTGTGGGGGATCCATAATTTAGAGACATTTATCATTAACTAGTCGATAACCTGGTGCCCGGTTATCTATAGACGTCGAAGCGTTTGTCTGACAGGGAGCCATTGAGAGAGGCCTTTCTTCCCCCTACTCCCATGCCCATCATCCCTGCCCTCTCCCTTCCCCCTCCCATGTGCTCCTCTTTCCTGCCCTGCCTATGATCCTGGCACTTTGCCCCAAATCCATCAGGTGCTTCCCTATTGATCCACTGGAGGGCGAACGTCATGGCTGGCATTCCAGAGGAAGCTGTGAAGGAACTGATATCGCAAACAATTGCTGCTCTAGGACACCGCACTTGCTCTCCTTAATGGCCCAGGCTCTCCCAACTCCCTCCCATGACATCACAAGCAATTGCCACTCTTGGACGACGCGCCTGCTCTCCTTAATAGGCCAGGTGTCCAGAGTTATGGTGGAACACACACACACATACCACAGGGGTGTCTTCCCTCCTCCCCCCAGTATTTTTTTCCAGAGGGTAAGTTATCTGTGTACCAAGTTTGGTTGAAATTGCTCAAGGTGCTCCAGAGTTATGCTGGAACATGTATACATACATACATACAACCTTTGAGAGAGAGAGAGAGAGAGAGAGAGAGAGAGAGAGAGAGAGAGAGGGAGGGAGGGAGGGAGGGAGGGAGGAGGAGGAGGAGGAGGAGGAGGAGGAGGAGGAGGAGAAAAGAAGAAGAAGAAGAAGAAGAAGAAGAAGAAGAAGAAGAGGAAGAGGAAGAGGAAGAGGAAGAGGAAGAGGAAGAAGAAGAAGAAGAGGAGGAGGAGGAGGAGGAGGAGGAGGAGGAGGAGGAGGAGGAGGAAGAAGAAGAAGAAGAAGAAGAAGAAGAAGAAGAAGAAGAAGAGGAGGAGGAGGAGGAGGAGGAGGAGGAGGAGGAAGAAGAAGAAGAAGAAGAAGAGGAGGAGGAAGAGGAAGAGGAAGAGGAAGAAGAAGAAGAAGAAGAAGAAGAAGAAGAAGAAGAAGAAGAAGAAGAAGAAGAAGAAGAAGAAGAAGAAGAAGAAGAAGAAGAAGAAGAAGAAGAAGAAGAAGAAGAAGAAGAAGAAGAAGGGGAGATAACTCTTGGAGCAACCTAATCCTCATAAAAAGATTTGCCACCATAGTGTTTCCATGGGTCCCTTCCATTTGCACACAGATATTGTAGACCAGAGTTTCTCAACCTCAGCAACTCTAAGATGTGTCGACTTCAGCTCCTCAAAATTACCTAGCCAGCATGCTCACTGGGAAATTATGGGAGTTGGTCCATACATCTTAGATACCTTGCTAAGGTTGAGGATTCCCCCCCCCCCCTCTTTTTTTTGTTGATATTCCAGGTTTGGCCATTCCCATGACTTTACTTCTTTTTACGGGCTGAATCAGTGTATTTTTTTAGCTCAATGCTATTCATCTGAAATGGGAGCAAAGCTAGACAGCTTCCTTTCCTTTTGATTTATTTTTCAGTGCTGGTGCTTGAAAGGAAAACTGTTAGCCAACTCTAAGACTTTCATATATTTGCAGTCAGTTTCAAATACTGATAAGCAGCCTGCCTAGAACTCCTGCCTCAGCCCTGGGGTCAAGGAAACCACACACAGGGACATTATACCATGATTGCAACTATTGGGGAAAGAACCTGGTTGCTATCCTGCTGTGACAGTTTTTCTCAAACTTGCCAACTTGAAGAGGTGAGGACATCAACTCCCAGAATCCCATCCCAGCCAGTTGCCTAGGATCACAACCAGCAGAGCCTTTTAAAGAAAAAAAAAATCAGAGGAAAAGAGTTGATACTGCTACTACTCACATTTTTAAATATGTAATTTTTTTTTACATCCATTCTATATTTTTGCATAGAATGTATGTTGAATATATTGGGGGCATGGAGAGCAATTTATATTCTTCTACATGTAGGGACCGGGTGGCTCAGTGGCTAAGACGCTGAGCTTGTCAATTAGAAAGGTCAGCAGTTCAGCAGTTTGAATGCTTAGCACCGTGTAACAGAGTGAGCTGCTGTTATGAGTCCCAGCTTCGGCCAACCTAGCAGTTCGAAAACATGTAAAAAATGCAAGTAGAAAAATAGGGACCACCTTTGGTGGGAAGGTAACAGCGTTCCGTGCACCTTTGGTGTTCATTCATGCCGGCCACATGACCACGGAGACGTCTTCAGACAGCGCTGGCTCTTCGGCTTTGAAACAGAGATGAGCACTGCCCCCTAGAGTCTGGAACGACTAACACATATGTGTGAGGGGAACCTTTACCTTTACCTTAACGTGTAGGGGATTTTTATCATTCTGGAAACCGTGGCAGCTCAGTATGCCTTTAATTTTTGTTTTGTTTTAATTTTTCTGTTGATCAGCTGGAGGGAAAATGGATTGGCTCATAATGCCCCTTATCTCTTCTGTATTTCAAGGCCAGCAAAAGTTGGCTTGTGAGGGAAGGGAGGTGAAAGCCAAATTGGGAAAAAAAATGTTGTTTAGAAATGTAGACAGCTCTGGGAAGGGAAAGAGACTCTGGATGTTGGGGAAGGTCTACTTCGGTTGTTGTTTTGCATAAGCCGGCCAACAGTCATAGGATCACCACAAGTTCAACATCATGAGTGATCTCTTCCCCATATCTCAGTTAAGTGCTTTCTACCCTCAGTGGGCCTAAGGGAAACTAAGCCAATTTTCATGCTGCTGTTCCTTTTGCTAGGTCCCCCTTTGCCTCTGTTCTGGCTAACAGCTGGAGGACACGGTCCTCATTTCCCATTAGGAGGAAGCCTGTCTTCTTTGCACCTTCTCCGCTTCCCCAGCTACCCAATTCACAGGACTGCTGAGGTGGTGAGGATTTTCATAAGATACTAGATCTGTGCATTTAACCATCTGTTAGAAACTGCAAGTAAAGGGGCAAGGGAAGTTGAAAAGGCTAAATTCAATCCCACTGTCTGCATGAGCCAGAAGGAGATTAGACATTTTCAGAATGTGTTCACTTCAGCTGTCCAGAAATGGCAGAAAACAGAGAGAGAGAGAGAGATGGCTGAAAGGACTGTTAAGCCCAAGAGCAGGGAAGATAGAGCACAGCAGGAAAGTCCCCCTGGTTTATCTATATCATCTATCTATCTATCTATCTATCTATCTATCTATCTATCTATCTATCTATCTATCTATCTATCTATCTATCTATCTAAACAAAAAGGCATGCATAGCCTAGGCTTGTAGAGTGCTCCTGGGGGCTATGGGGGCAAAAGCAACTGAAAATGGCCCATTTTTCTCTCGTTTCTGCCCTCCCCAGCCCCTAGGAGCACTTTGCAGGCCTCCCAAACCCTCTGCATGTTCTTTTTTGTGAAAGGGGTGGGGTTTCTGGAGGCCAAAAATGCTGTATTCAGTGTATAAGACGTACTCAGATTTTCACCCTCTTTTTTGGGAGGGAAAGGTGTTCCTTATACTCTGAAAAATGCGGTAAGTCTACGTGCTATTCCTATTCCTATTGCTATATCTATCTATCTATCTATCTATCTATCTATCTATCTATCTATCTATCTATCTATCTATCTATCTATCTATCTACCTACCTACCTACCTACCTACCTACCTACCTACCTACCCACCCACCTCATTTTCTATCTCACAGGGGGACTTTCATTGCACAGCTCTTCAAAAGTTGATACGAATAACAAGTCTTGCTATATTCCCAGAAGATTCTCCTGCTACGCATTCCATGTGTACACAGTGTTGCTGCTGTATTGTGTGAAATAAAAACCGCAACCAGGCCTAATTATTCTGGATTCAGCACTTCATCAGTTGTGGACTCTACCAGCCGGATTCTGGCAGTTGCCCAAAGATACCAAGTGTTGTTAAAGTACCTTGGAACATCTTGGAAGGTCTTACTTAAAGGAACACTTTGGTTGTTTGGTTGGTTGTTCTCATCTTGCTAATTAACCTGTGCAACGTACACAACAGTACAGTTCTCTTGATTTTAAAAAAATCTCAATTAAAAACAAGTAAAGTGAAGCATCCATCCAAATCTAAGCTCAAAAAGACTCTGCCACCCAAATCATAAGTTTTTGGTAGAAATTTTGTCAGACTAGATCAGTGATGGCTAACCTTTTTGTTGTGTGCCAAAAGCGCAAATGCACACACACACACATAATGCAGTGCACATGCGACCCCCTGTGCGTCCATCCCCCACACATGTGCGTGTGACCCAACCACCCCCGCACTCCCCTGCCCCATACATGCGTTTGTGACCCTCCCTGCATTTGCTCCCCCACATGCACACAGGACCTCGTGACCCCTCCCCCACATGTGCAAGTGTCTCCTGCATGCACCTGCCCCCCCCCATGGATGGGCAGCAGAGACTTGAAAACCAGCTGGCCAGCAGAAGGCACATACGCATATGCAGTGGAGTTGCGCTGGGTCGACAGCTCGCGTGCCTGCAGAGAGGGCTCTGCGTGCCACATGTGCCATAGGTTTGCCACCACGGGACTAGATAATCTACATTAATCAAACTCTTGACTTCCAGAATCCTACCCCAATCCATCTAATGATAAAAACCAGCAGTTCTGTCTTCCATTTGATCTCACTCTCCATATGTCATTTTTTAAAAAAAACTTACACCTTCTTCCATCTGCTTGCAGGCAGGAACTACAAGAATCACCAATCCTTTTCAACCATATTGTTTACATATTTATATTTTATGACCTCCACAAGGTGTCCTAATGGGAATCTTGGGGGGAAACTCGGCCTGCTATTCAATTCTAAACACGATAGCATCTATTCTTTTCTTGAATCCATGCTATCAGGCAAAGGATTCTTTGTTTTTCATCAGTTCTTCTCCACTGTAATCCTAGTGATAACACATGCTCTCTCACATACTTTCACATATAAACATACGTGTTCACATATGTCCCTGTAGAAGCTGCTTTCGCCCTCAGAAGGAAAGGTGGGCAAGGAAATGCTACAATCCATGATTCTCTTCTCAATGCACAACTCAGTTGTGCAACTCAGACGTGCAAAAACTATACACCTGGAGAGAGAGAAAAAAGAATTAGCACAGGATGCAGAACAGCTTTTGGGTACGTAAAGGGGTCCAGCTTCTCCTCCCTTGAATCTCAAAACGGGATGGTGAAAGCAACTCCCAAACCAGACTTCTGGGGCAGCAGCCAGGAGGCTGGGGGGAGGTACCCAAGCGTGGACATGGGAATGAAACACCGCTGAACCTCTCATCGTGTGTGTTTTCTCCTAGGAGCTGATGTTGCTGCTGTGGACCCCGTGAAAGGAAAGACCGCGGAGGAGTGGGCAGCACTGACTGGAAGCTTTGAAGCTATCATGCGGATCAGAATCCTTCTGCAACGCCCCTGTGCCCAGCAATTCTCTAACAAGTACTTGCCGGAGTGGCCCCATCTGCCTGAACTGGTGGCCCGAGCGACGGCTACCAAATCCAGAGCCAAGCGTCTGTCGGATCACATTTGCTCCATGTTTACCATCCGTTTCCCACAAGACCCCGAGACGGATGGGGTGATGGATCACATGGTGCGCATGACCACCTCCTTGGCCAGCCCATTCGTGACCACGGCTTGTCAAACGCTCTGTCCTGACGACCCACCGGAAGTAGGCAAGCAGAGACACTCAGTGCCAGAAATTCTCAACCGATATGTACCCGATCCCGATGCCAAATCAGTAAACAGCAGATCGTGCAGCAGTAGCCAGTTCAGGACCCAAACCCTGATACCGTATCAATCCCCTAGTCCCATTGTGAAGTTTCTGTCCCTTCCTATGCGATTCAACAGCGCCATTCCAAAAATTAAGGTCAGTAGGTCTTCTGCCCAGTCAACTCCTGAAGAGAACAAACCGCCCAAGGTTAAAAACAAGAAGGCACTGCAGGTGCCAAAATGGCGATACAAGGAGGTGAAAGAAGAGAAGAAGAAAGCTGAGGAAGCAGCAGGGCACAAGAAGAAGCCAGACAAGACTAAAGGAAAAGACGAATAGTTGTGATGTTTGGGGATGCAAGAAGAAAAGGATATTCCAAAGACAAAGTAAAACTCTGCCTCAGGGTGATTGAGAAAAATATCATCCCCCTTATGGATACTTTCTCAATTTTTGGTCACGCTAAGGAACTAATTCTAGAGTTACTTGTCAATATTGGTAATAGAGTCTAATCCTCAGGATAGAAAGTGTGGGTGTTACAGAAGAGAGAGTGTAAATTTAATGTCTCCCTTGCATGGAATATCCCAACTCTGGTCCTCAAAAGAATCTTAAGCATATGCTTAGCATCTTTTCCTTTCAAGCTTTGGTGAAAAAGCTGTGAAAGAGAAGCAGATGGGGAGAATTAGAACTTGAAAATTGGCAAGATTGGGAAGAAATGCCCTCTCGTTCTCCAGGGGTGAAATTCAGCAGGTTCTGACCAGTTCTGGAGAACCGGTAGCAGAAAGTTTGAGTCGTTCCGACAAATACCACCTTTGGCTGACCCCAGAATGCGGTGGGAATGGAGATTTTGCAATATCCTTTCCCCAGGAGTGGGATGGGAATGGGGATTTGGCAGTATCCTTCCAGTATCCTGCCATGCCCACCAAGCCACGCCCACAGAACCAATAGTAAAAAAAAATTGAATTTCACCACTCTCGCTCTGCTTTCAATGTGTACTTTCTTTCTTCCCAGGAAAGTTACATTTAAGATGCATAAACTTATAATGTGTTTTATTTTCCCAAGAGCATTGCCTCATTGGTGACCCCAGCCCTTAGGTGGGCAAAGGAAGAGTTGCTGGGCTGTCCAGGTAATATTCTAAATTAAGTCAGGGAGAATCCCCCAACATCCATTCTGCAACTCCCTAGCAGTTCCAGAAAGTATTGCTGAAAACAAGTAACAAAATAGCTACCGTATTTTTTGTAGTATAAGATGCTCTTGCCCCCCCCCAAAAGAGGCTGAAAATTTGTGTGCGTCTTATACTCTTATACCCACCCATTGGCCCCTCACCCTTCGGCCTCTGCACATCCTCTTCCTGGCTGCAGAGATTGCCACAGACTCACAATGCGTGCTGTCACAACCAGCGAACTAATGTGCTGAAGCTGACCACGCTAAGGACGCTAGGCACATGAATGGTAGGCAGAGGCAGAATTTTTCCCTCCTATTTGCTTACCCAAAACCTGAGGTGCGTCTTATACCCCAGAGCATTTTTTACTCTGAAAAATGCGGTAATTTTCAACAGTGTGTTTCTTTCTTTTTTTTCTCCTCTCTTTCTTTCTTTCTTTCTTTCTTTCTTTCTTTCTTTCTTTCTTTCTTTTTCTTTTGTAAGAGGTAGAGTCTGAGGTCATATGCTTTATTTCAACACACACACACACACACACCATATAAAAAGTTCTGAATTGATTTATTATGTGCCGTCACATCAATGTCTATTCTTAATGGCTACATATAGTACATAGATTTCTTCCATGGTGATCAGCCCTTAATCTGATCTTTCAGGTCTTCAAAAACAAAAACCAACAGAACAATTTTGGTTAGTTTCCACTTTAAAAAAAAAAGAGAATTGGAAGTAGTTTACCTTCCAGTCAGTGGTGGGATTCAAATAATTTAAAAACCAGTTCTCTTCCCTAATGACCAGCTGGGTAGGCGTGGCTCAGTGGTCATGTGACTGGGTGGGTGTGGTCAACTCAATGTCACTCACATTGATGGGCGCTTTGCCTTAGCTATTACAATGTAATAAGTGTTAACTGGAATGGTGTTGGTGGGTAGGTAACAGCATTCCATGCACCTTTGGCATTTAGCCATGCCGGCCACATGACCATGGAGACATCTTCAGACAGTGCTGGCTCTTCGGCTTTGAAACAGAGATGAGCACTGCCCCCTAGAGTCTGGAACGACTAACACATATGTGTGAGGGGAACCTTTACCTTTACCTTAACATGTAGGGGATTTTTATCATTCTGGAAACCGTGGCAGCTCAGTATGCCTTTAATTTTTGTTTTGTTTTGTTTTAATTTTTCAGTTGATCAGCTGGAGGGAAAATGGATTGGCTCATAATGCCCCTTATCTCTTCTGTATTTCAAGGCCAGCAAAAGTTGGCTTGTGAGGGAAGGGAGGTGAAAGCCAAATTGGAAAAAAAAATGTTGTTTAGAAATGTAGACAGCTCTGGGAAGGGAAAGAGACTCTGGATGTTGGGGAAGGTCTACTTCGGTTGTTGTTTTGCATAAGCTGGCCGACAGTCATAGGATTAGCTGTTACAATGTAACAAGGATTAACCAGAGAGGCAGTTTCTGTAAGCAGGGCAATAAAGATTAAGCTAGAAACAACACCAGAATGTTTCCTTCCTGCCTTCCTTACAGGATTAGCCCTGTAAAGTGCAAAAAACAAAACAAAAGGAGATTTCTTCCAACAACCGGTTCTCCCGAATAAGTGCGAACTGACTGAAACCCACCACTGCTTCCAGTGCCATCCTATCTCTCATTCTTTACCATGCCACCTAAAATATGAAAAAAACAAGGCCTCCGGACTTGCCCATCTCAGCTCTACAAAAAGGGCCACCACAGCTTGATCTTACAGTACTTTCTCTGAAGTTGAGAGCTGAGGTCACATCTGTAGAGAAATGGAGTGATTGGTTTCGGATGTGCTATTACCAAGTTCAAGAAATTTATGAAGCTGGGAAGATGTGAAGATTATATTTATTTATTTATTTATTTATTTTTAAAAAAATTAAAACATGGGACTTGGCTTTCCTTTTTTTTCACTTTCTGAACTACGTTCAGCTTACCTTTCATTTCTCTGCAGCCTGCATCCAGTTCTCGTAGAGAAAATAATAAATCATTTCTTGATTTTAACAAAAATAGAAATTTAGAAAATCATATAGAATTCCTGGAAGAAACTATTTTTAAGATGGGGGGAATAAAATAAAAAGGTATTACTGTGAAAAATATGAATTCAGTGTTATTTCAAAATAATTACAGTATGTTGGATATGGACTGAAATTAATCAGGACATGTCAAGCTGGGAGAAATTAAAATATGTCACTGTTGGGGAGAAGTTTTGCTACGAACAATATTTTTGTCTTGTGCAATATCTACTTTATCAACAGATGTGCCATTTATACAATGGCAAAAGATATATTTAAATGTATGTGGTGAGGAAGGACAGGCTGCCTACAAGATGGCCAGCATTTACTTTGCTGCGGCCTCTCCAGGGGTGGGCTTCAAAAAGAGGTTCTCTGCCTGATTGCTGGGTCGGTGTGGCCATGGTGGGTGTGGCCTAGTCAGTCTCCTGCACCATGGTGGGGGGCGTTTTGCCCTCCCCGGGCTCCAGAGGCTTTTCTTGAGCCTCTGGGAGGACAGAAATGACCTCCCCAGGCTCTGGAGGCCCTCTGGAGTCCAGAAACATGCCCGTTTCCGCCCTTCCTGAACTTCCGGTGGGCCTGTTTTTTGCCCTCCTTGAGCCTCCCCACGTGCCCTGCACTTACCTGCATCGAAAATGGGCCGCGTGGGGACTCCTGGCAGGGGAGGGGTGGGTGGGGCCAGCCAGTGACAGGATTTGGGAGTTCTCTGAACTGCACAGAATTTTAGCTAGAGGTTCTCTCAAACCCCTGCGAACCCCCAGCAGCCCTCCCCTGGGACTCTCCCTAGCCAGTAAAGCAACTGTTGGCTATAAAACAGTTTAGCAGAGAGGCAGCTAGGTGTTATAAGGTTCAAAGAAAAGAGAAGTGTTGGGTTTACTAAATTTGAAATTGTATTTCCCTGCTTGTTGTTTGGATGAAAAAAAAATGATGTAGCTGAGAAACAAGTATTTTAAATTAGAAGGTCCTGACCCGAAGTTTGGATGGCATGGAGATTTATCATATGATAAAATTAAAATTAATGTGGACTTCAAAAATCATGTTATTAGATGTGCCATTTTGAGAATATGGAATAGATTTTTTTGAAAACACACCCAGGTTGTGCCTAAAAGTACCTTTATGGATCTCAGCCCAAGAAGCATAAGAGAACTGACAGATGAAGTTGAATGGTTGATGTACCAGAACTGATTAGAAAATTAACAAGTGGAATTCAATATCAAATTGAGGGAGCTGTTAATAGCACAAGGATTCTAATTATTTCATTTTCATCTAATTAAATTTTGATGAACTAAGAATTTTGGTTATACAGATAGATCAGTGGGAAAATGTATGGTTAAAAGGGTTGAAATTTACATTGTGTTATGATCTCAAAGAGATTGTTTTCTAAAATGATGTATTGGTGGTACGCAATGCCAGAGAAATACAGAATCAGTGGTGGGATTCAGCCGGTTTGCACCGGTTTGAGTGAACTGGTTGTTAAATTACCCCTCCTTCTGCTATCCAAGTGGAACTTGGGTGTGTGCTGCACTGCAACGGAGAAACGGGCAATGGAATGGCCAGCGCAAGGGCAGGAAGCCGCTTTCCCTCTTTCTTCTCCCTGCTCTTCCTCCTTCCCTCCTTCCAGATGCTCCATTGCCAGTTTAACAACTGGTTCGCCCAGGGTCAGGTTGGCCATCGCGGGAGGCTCGTCCCACATGTGTGGTACAGCTGGAGGACGGGGATGGGCCACCCTCCCACAACAGCCAACTGACCCTGGGCAAACAGGTTGTTAAATTATTTGAATCCCACTACTATTAACAGAATGTTTAAAGACACTTCAGATGTATGTTAGAAATGTGAACAACATGAAGGGACATTTTGTCATGCATGTAAAAAAAGCTTTAAAAATTGGATTCAAATGCACACGTTTATGTACAGAGGATTTTAAAGATCAACATTCAATGCAAGCCAGCATTTTCTTTTAGGACTAATGAATAGAGTGTTAGAAAAAAGCCATGGGAGATTATTTCAATATATGATTACTGCGGTGAAATTACTATGTGCGCAGAGATGAAGACAATCAGCATTACCTACTATGAAGGAAGGGCTGGTGAAGTTGATATACAGTGTTTTGCTGAAATGGGTAAATTGACTTTCTTTGATTACATAAAAGACCTTGCCTACGTTTATTGGAAGCCTCTTATGGACTTTTCCCATAAAAATACAAAAAAAAATGAACTTGTTATTTATGTCCATGATGATTGCACAGGACAGATTATAGAGAGAACAGTCATATGATGTAACTTTAGAGAAAGAGGTTAAATATATATTTGAACTTATAATTGCTGTGATGAATATTGGAAACGCTTTCTTTATATGCTGTTTTTCTTCAACTTTTTTCTTTTCTTGCACTTGTTGCGTTTTCCTTTTATTTCTTTTTTCCTCCTGCTAGTTTGTATTAGTTTTTATCTTCTTGTTTAAAAGTTTTAATAAAATTTATGTATGAAAAAGGGATGAACCATTTCTTCTACTTAATGGTGCATGGTAATGTGTTGATCTCCTCTACATGTGGCGTATAAAGTACATTGAGAACAGGGGTAGCCCTGATTTAGAAGCAAGTAGGAACACACACACCCTCCAAAAAAAAAACCCCAAAAACCAGGGCTAGTAAACCACACAATGATGGTAAATGAAGCATTAGAAACTAAGCAAGCAATTATAGCCCTGTATTTGCCTTCTATGTGGAGTACAGCTTCCCAGAAACTACAGCCATTCATCAAGACCTTCAAATTCAGAACCTGAAAAGAATTCCCAAATTGCCCAAGCAAAACTTTTATTTATGTTTAGCTCGTTCTTAAAATATATTGGCCATTCAGTACCAACAGGGCTAAAGACAGCAGTGGGATTCAAATAATTTAACAACCGGTTCTCCCAGGGCCAGGTTGGCTATTGTGGGAGGCATGGCCCATGCCCATCCTCCAGCTCTGCCACACATTCGGATCGGCCAAACTGGTAGTAGCGGCGGCGGGAGGCAGAAGCAGCATGCACACCCGAACCGGTAGTAAAAAAATTGGCAACCCACCTCTAGTTCAAATACAGGTAATCCTTGTTTAAAGACCCTAACTGGAACCAGAATTTCCATGCTAAGCTAAGTGACTGTTAGGGGAAATATCTGTTGTGGCCTACCAGCAAAGCTGGCAGCATAATCGGATAGTGAGGAGGTTGGGGAGGAACATGGGCCAGTCCTGGAGGATGGGGAAGGCTCAGCGAGGGCTCTGCGTTGGAGGCAGAGATGGGGCCAAGACCATCTGGCAGTTCTCAGCTGCCTTTGGAGCTAGGCAGCAGTGGGTCCGTGGAACAGCTGAAGCCTATTCCCAGTGTACGCACGTGCAGAGCTGCCAGAAGAAAAGAACAGCTAAGAAATCAGAGTCAACTTGGGAGTAAAGCAACAGGTGGATAGTGAGTTGTTCCTCCCATAGGAAATAAAAGAGGAGCGAAAGGGGAGTGGGCTTTTGCAGGAAACCATTCGTTCATTCATTCGTTTCAGGAGTGTGAAGATCTGTCCATGAATTTCAGAGACTCTGTGCCAAGTCTTTCCTTGCACAGCACTACATTTGGAAAATATTTACATGGCAGCTTTTCAAGCTAGATAAGGTCTGTGGTCATAGATTCACCTTTGAAAGACGGTTACCAGGCCTTTGCTGAATGAGGGGAATTCACATTCGTTTAATAAAAGGGGTTTTGTAGGGACCAGGAATCTGCTTCGTGCTTTTTGGGCAAGCCTAGGTCAGAACAATATCATAAGACTGCACTGCTTAGCAATGGCTGTTGGAAAAGTCCTGATTTGGGTTGTTAGGCAAGGACTTCATGTTTCTTCTGCCTTGCCATGTTCTCCTTTGCTTCCACTCCATCTATTTGGCCACTCTGCCCTCCATGCCCACCTACAGCTGCCACCCTCCACCAGCCCCAGCTGACCTTCACTGTCTTCTTCCTCCCACTGCTGATGAAGTGCACCTAGCCGAAGCAGCTGCCAGGCCTGTGTGAGCCTTCACGAGGCCTCAGGGAAGTCTCACACTGGTTGTGAGACTTCCCTGAAGCCTTGTCGCATTGGTTGGTCATATGGGGAGAATGAACAAGTGATTCCAGAACAAATATATTAAGGCAAAACGGGTGGGATGAGAGGAAAAACAAAAACAAAAAACTAACTAGAGGGAGATATTGAGACTCTGACAAAGAGGGGGATAAATAAACAAAAGGCAATATATGAAGAGCTATGTAAACATGACAAAAGCAACAATGTTTTTACAAGTGAATATATGTGTCCCAGGATACTACGCACAGAATACAGACAGATTTAAACTTAGAGACTTAAAATAACTTTATTGTCACTTGGAATGTACACCAATCATCAGATGTTAAAATGAAGTTTTGTTGCATACAGCTCTCAAAGGGTCACCCCCTCCAATATTCACCGTATAAACATAACAAAATAAACAACAAATACAAAATTATGCATATACCCACATATATTATATGACATGGATGGAGCTCAAAGTGCACAGACTGCTAGAAGATCCCTGAGGATGCACTGCAGCACAAGTCCAAAAGCTGGGGAAACTAAATCTCCAGTCCCTGTGACCGACACAGATTGGATCCTGCAATGTTTTGCAAGGGTAGTGTCAACTCTGAAGCTGACCTGGGTGAAGCCATCTTTACCTGCCTCAGAATTGCCACGAACTTTGAAAGGGGGAAGGGACGGGGGACGTAGACCGACTAGTCAAAACAAAAAGTTTTCCTGTGGGAATCAAGGTCCTCTCAACAGGTTGTTGCTGAAGGAGGAGAGGAGCCTGCCAGCTATATTCACTGGACAATGTGACCAGTGACATTTGGGAGGGAGAACCTTTGCTCTTTTAATTAGGTGAAAACCGCAGGAACTTTTAGAGTTGGTTTTAACTAGCTGTGCCGATATGATGTTTCCAATAAACATGTTCTTTGAGGAATCTACCTGCCTTGGAGTTCTGCTTTTGGTGGATTCATTACTCGGAACCCTGACAAGTAGATTTCTTTTTCTTTCCAATCACCTCTTGCCTTTAATTTCCTTTGCTTACTAATTCTTACTCTTTTTCTGTGCTTGGCATTTATGTTGCTTACCCAAAAGGGAACAATGTGGAGCAGATGGATAGATGGGCATGTGAATAAAATACAGAATAAAACTACTATTTTAATTTCCTTGAAGCTGGCGGCAGTATTGTTTCAGTAGAATGAAAGGAGCAGAGAGCAAAAACTATAAGTGATGTTCTGATCAGGGAAATTTACCAGAATCCTAGCAGTATTAGCAACTTGATTGTTCTAATGCTTCCACATTTTCAGTACAAACAATTAAGGAATTGTCCATTTTACCCGAAAACAGAATGAGCAAATTAAAATAACTGAAAGTAAAGAAAAGAATTTTTTGTTTGTTTGTGATTATGGATCACTCCGAAGTTAGTTGTGTTCTAAATAATAATGTTTTATTACTAAAGAATAAACTGATTGCCTCTTCCTTATGCTTCTCTTTTTTTATTTAGGAGCCAGGTTTCAGCCAAGGTATCCTAGTTGCCTAAATATTTCCTCTGATATCTAAAATGAGAAATCCTGAAAAGAGAATGTAAGGAGAGATGTGGCTATAATAAGCAGAATTAAGAATAGTATTGAAGAATTTGTTTAAAATAAAAGTGCAATCCAAAAACAATAAGCCTCTGAAAAGCATAAATGAAAACAAATATAATACTTCCAAGTCAGAGGTGGTATTCAGCAGGTTCTGACCAGTTCTGGAGAATCGGTAGTGGGAATTTTGAGTAGTTTGGAGAACCAATAAATACCACCTCTGGCTGGCCCCGCCCCATCTATTCTCTGCCTCCCGAGTCCCAGCTGATTGGGAGGAAATGGGGATTTTGCTGTAACCTTCCCCTGGAGTGGGGAGGGAGTGGAGATTTTACAGTATCCTTCCCCTGCCATGCCCACCAAGTTACGCCCACAGAAATTTTGAATCCCACCACTGTTCCAAATACCAATTGCAATGTAAGTATCAGTAGAATGAGAAATTGTGGAAGTCATTTGCCATGAAAGCAAACCATCTTAACAAAAGGCTATACAAACCCTGAGCCTCAGTTTGCAACCTTTTAATCTTCGGAGTCGGGGAAAAGCACTAAGTACAAAAATGGGAATCAGGTCAGAGAGCCACCTCATTATTATTTCATCTCCCTTCCCTGTGCTGTTTTCTTTCTTATCTGCCGTCTCCAGCAGAGCCTACATATGGGATGGGGGCGTGTTGCACATGGATGTGGGAAGTATCTGCTCAGTACACCCTGTCCTTGTTTGCCTTCAGTGTCCTGGTGGTAGAGGGGGAAACAATGGGGGAAGCCAAGGATTCCATCCTGAGAGATGCTAGAAAGTCTCATTCCTCCAATTTTATGGGTTCAGCCTGTATGGGGCAGGGACACAGATGTGTTTTGGACAGTTGTTTAACAGATTAACAGATTGGAATGGACCTTATAGGTCATCTAGTCCAAACCCTCCCCCCTCAAGCAGGAGACCTTACACCATTTCTGACAAATGGCAGTCCAATCTCTTCTTGAAAGTCTCAGGCGATGAAGCCCCCACAACTTCCAAAGGCAACTTCTGTTCCATTAAGTTGATTGTTCTCACTGTCAGAAACCCCTCCTTGTTTCTAAATTGAATCTCTCCTTGGTCAGTTTTCATCCGTTATTCCTTGTTTGGCCTTCAGGTGCTTTGGAAAATAGCTTGACCCGCTCCTCTCTGTGGCAGCCCCTCAAGTATTGGAACACTGCTATCGTGTCTTTGCTGGTCCTTCTCTTCACTAGACTAGCCATGCCCAGTTCCTGTAAGCGTTCTTCATGTGTTTTACTCTCCAGTCCCCTAATCATCCTGGTTGCTTTTCTCTGTACATTTTCTAGAGTCCCAACATCTTTTTTATAGTGTGGTGACCAAAACTGGATGCAGTACTCTAGGTGTGGCCTTACTAGGGGTTTATAGAGTGGTATTAGTACCTCAGCTGTCTTCCCAAGGGTTAAAACGGAGTTATTAATATCCTGAAACCAGAAATGTAGTGGAAGAAAAAGGGAAGGCATGCATCTCATGACTCACACACACACACACACACACACACATCTTAGGATCAATATTAGAAGTGCATTCAGAGGATACTGAGCAGGTCTTCTAAGCACCGAGCCAAATCTCACAGAAGGATTCCCCCATCCACCAACTCAACAGTTAATGACAGCACTGAATGTGGAGACTTACAGCAGGTCCTCAAAGTTGGAGCTGTTGTGGTGTCCCTGCATGCATATGATCACAATACAGGCACTTGGCAACCAACTGATATTTACAACAATTGCGGCATCCCATGGCCACATGATTTCCATTTTAAGTTTGCACCGCCAGCTTCCAACAAGCAAAGTCAGCAAGGAAGCTGGCAGGAACTCACAAGTAGGAATCACGTGCCAATGTGCCTAATGATCACCTAACCACCGCAGCTGGAATTGTCAGAATTGTCGCTGTAAATCAAGTGAGGTCATGTGATATTGTGCTTTATGACTGCATTGCTTAGCAATAGAGTACCCAGTCCCAATTATTTTTGCTAACCGAGGAGTAATTGTAGAAGTCAGTTATAGGCAGTAGCTACATTGACCTATCTGACACCAAGGCCTCAAATATATAAGCTGCTCTCAGGGACCAATGGCAGCCTCAGTGGCAGAGCGCTCTCATGGGAATGTCAGAGTGTGTAATGAGTATAGAGAATGGCCTTGAGGGACAGAAGGAAGATCAATCAACAAAGCAATGTTCAGACGGATAAGATTTGAGCCCAAGCCAAGAAATTGGTTTGCAAAAATGCCTCAGACAAACCTCACACACACCGTGCCCACCCAACCCCATCACCTCCTGAATATAAAAGCAGGAGGAAGGGAAGCACATCCAGAGTTGCAAGACTTTGCTACTATAGTGTTCTAATAAAAGTAGCTTTAGATCTACACAGTGTCTGTTTCTAAATCTGGTCTGCCATTTAGGGCTAGGTCAGGGGTCTGCAACCTTAAACACTCAAAGAGCCATTTGGACCAGTTTCCCACAGAAAAAAAAAGACACCGGGAGCCACAAAACCTGGGTGGGTATGGCCAACTCGACATCACTCACTCCCACTCAGTCACATGACTCACCTAGCCACGCCTACCCAGCCGGTCATTAGGGCAGAGAACTGGGAACCACAACCCACCCCCCTCTCTCTCTCTACCCCCCCCTCCCTCTCTCTCCCTCCCTTCTCTCCGACACCCAGGCTAGGTTATCAAGTCCAAGCTACAAGAAACCAAATTACTAGATGCAAACCCCAAGGCAACCTTCACCTTGACTGGTATTTACACCACTGAAGGTATTTAAAAATGAGACAAAAGGAATTAGGATAATCAAACAAGGAGGAAGTAAGATTGAGGTATAAGACAGCTTCCAGCTTTCATTGCTTTTTTTCCTCTTCATGTTTAACATTCTGTAAGGCAAGAACAAGGGAACTGCCAAAAGCAATACATGTCAACAGTCAATCATGGGCTACATATAAACTTGATTTATTAAGAGATGATTTGTTGTTGTTGGCATAAGATACAATCTTCAGAGACTTCTTTCTTCGGCGAACTTTCACCAGAAAAAAAGCCAAAACCCATCTATTTTGTCTTGTTTAGTGAAATGGAGAGTAGATCATTGGCTTTTAGACTATATACTCTGGGTCAGTGCTTCTTATTGGAACACTAATGCAACTCAAATGGAGTTTTGGGACATGGTGTTCTGTGTATCTAATCAGATGAATTGCAGTGTGTCCCTTCCATCTACTCCTATTCTCCTGAACACAATCCAATATTTATGAATTCGGATTACAAAACCCTGAGACAAATCAGCTTTAGGCTCAATGGGATTGCTTGAATTAATTCCCAAGTACATTTCTATTAAATCTGGATATAATGTGGCTTTCGTCTACAAATACCTTTCTCTCGATTTGAGCCGGGTCTGCATTCCCATGCAACGGGAAGAAGGTAAAAGAGTTCAAAGGTATAGGATGCACTCTTGACAAATAGAAACCGTCTTTTTCTAGCATTCTTCTTCTCATAGTTGCTGAATCCTGGGGAAAGGAGTGACTGATTTAAGCAGGCAGATAGCAGAATAATAGAATTGGAAGAGACCTTGGAGGTCTTCTGGTCCAAACCCCTGCTCAAGCAGGAGACGCTATACCCATGATGGCGAACCTATGGCATGCGTGCCAGAGGTGGCACACAGAGCCCTCTCTGTGGGCACACACACTCTTTTGCCAGCTGCTCTTCATGTGTGCCCGGCAGCTGGTCTTAAAGACCTGAAAAAGGCCCCCAAAACAGCCATTTCCCAAGCTGTTTTATGGCCTTTTTCAGGCTGCTTTCAGGCCGTTTTTTGGGCCAAACAAAACAGCCCAAAAATGGCTTGAAAACTACCCAGAAAACAGCCTGAAAATGTCCAAAAAACTGCCAGAAAACCGCAGGAAACCTGTTGGAAAACTGCCTGAAAATGCCCCCCAAACGGCCCAAAAACAAGCATGTGCGCACCAGCCAGCTGGTCTTCATGTTTACAGTGCTCCGATGCATGCACACGCATGTTCTGGTTTGGGCACTCGGTGCCGAAAAGGTTTGCCATGACTGCACTATATCATTTCAGACAAGTGGCTATCTAGTCTCTTCTTAAAAGCCTCCAGTGTTGGAGCACCCATAACTTCTGAAGGCAAGCTGTTCCACTGGTTAATTGTTCTCACTTTTAGGATATTTCTCCTTAGTTCTGAATTGCTTCTCTCCTTGATTAGTTTCCATTCATTGTTTCCTGCTTTACTTTCTGGTGCTTTGGAAAACAAGTTGACACCTCCCCCCCTCCTCTTCCTTGTGACAGCCCCTCAAATATTGGAACACAGCTATCATGTCACCCCTAGTCCTTCTTTTCACTTGACTGGCCACACCCAATTCCTACACTAGATCCTCATGGACTCAGAAACATTCTTTTTTCCCCCCTGCCTTCAAATTTCAAACATTCCCACAACTTGATAGAACTTCAAAGAAGAAAATTAAAGTCATCCAAAGCAAATTATCCCCAATATTTGTTTTTTATTATTTGATGTACATTCTGGTTTTGGTAGTTACTTGAAGACAAAGGAATGGTACCTCTAAAGCAGGGGTGTCCAAACTTGGGAACTTTAAGACTTGTGGACTTCAACTCCCAGAATTCCCCAGCCTGGCCCCAGTTGCCCAGCTGTGTCCAACTTTAGGGGTATGTTACCTAAAACTTTCTCTAACCTCAACCAAATTAATTTGATGCTTACAAGAACGCTTTCCCTTCCACCTGCTTTCAATCTCAATTGAAACGTTTCCTGTGATCCTTTGCCCTCTTTCCCTCCTTTTCAACTTTCCTTTATCATCTCGGGTTTACTTTCGATTTGATTAAAATGAATAGAAGGTTAGGTGCAAGAATGCATGGGGTTTTTTTTTCATATATGTCTGGGTGGAGAAAGAGAAAAGATGGAGTAGAAATTTCTCCCATTCTTTGCACCTTTTTCCTTCATTCTCTTTTCTTCGTCTTGTCTCCTTTCCTCTTCCCTTCTTGGTAATAGAAGTCCACATGCAGAAAGTGGCCTTAGCCTTAAATTCTTTCTGTCTTATGCAAACTTGCAGAGGGGAAAGTCATAGCAATCCTATGCATACATTCTATTGTTTTAAAAAGGGATTGTTAGTCTTATGAAATATCTGCATTCAGCCTTCCATGAAGTCAGTATTTTCCCGACAATACCACAGAAATAAGGAGGAGGGGCTGGCTTAATGAAATTGTGCTTTTTCTGACAGCCAAAACACAAATGCCTATGGCATCCGCCTTCCCAACTAACCCACACAGGAAACACAACCAGATGAGCTAATTTCACATTATTGCAACATTACATTGACAGAATCTTGGAAACCTGAAAGTACAAATCTCCTGTTGTCTCTTTTAAAGCATGGTATGATAGGGGAGGTTCCTTCTGTGTTTCTTTCTTTTTCCATTATACACCTGCAGGCTACCCCCCCCCTTATTTGATTGTTCCCCAGGCACCATTTCTCCCCCCCCCCCAATCTCTCATGATCATTCCCACATCCTGTACTATTACATTTGGGGAATCAGAACCCAGTGATTAGAGGAGATGGCATGGTATTGCTGTGATCAACTGCAGCTCGGCATGTTGCCAAGCTGCAAAGATCCTTGATTCATGCAACCTAGAATATCTGCATGGGATGGACTTTTTCCAAGAGAAAAAAATCTAGAAAGTGTTAAATCAGATAAGACCAGCTTCAGTCTGCTGCAACATTGGGCTGCCTGTGACTGTTATGGTGAACCTATCACACGCGTGCCAGAGGTGGCACGCAGAGACCTCTCTGTTGGCACGCGTGCCGTCGTCCCAAGTCAGATCTTCATGGCGTTTCTTTTGTGAGCTTCTGTTTCCCTGCAAACGACGAAGCAGAAGCTCATAAAAGAAAAAGATCTTACCTCTTACCATGTTGCCAGTGCCTTTCGCCAGCCAGCTGGTCTTTGAGTCTCCACTGCACATAGGTGCTCATGTCTGCATGCAACCTTTCAGTATGGGCATGCGCACACAGTTTGGGCACTCGGTGTCTAAAAGGTTTGCCATCAGTGGCCTATAACCGTGGTGGCGAACCTGTGGCACGTGAGCCACAGGTGGCACGCAGAGCCATATTTGCCGGCAGGGCAGCCCTCAGCTCCGGCGTGCATGTGCACACTAGCCTGCTGATTTTCGGCCTTCCAGAAACCCAGGGGAGTCTGTTTTCGCACTCCCCGGGCTTCAAGAAAGCCTCCAGAGCCTGGGGAGGGCGCAAATTCTCCCCCTGTGTGTGTGGGGGGGTGCGTGCACAGGGGGGAGGGTCGCACACACATGTGCAAGTGGGGGGGGGCACATGGACAGTTTTGGCACACCTTTAGAAAAAGTTTAGCCATCACTGGCCTATGACATAGAGCAGTGATGGCTAACCTTTTTGTCATTGCATGCCAAAAGTGAGAGCACCCATAATGCAATGTGCACGCGACTGCCCCGCACCCCCCACGCCCCCCGCGCCCCCAACACATGCACCTAACCCCCCATGCATGTGCATGCCCGCACTCCCCTTTCCCCCCTCCAAGCATCTGCCCCTCCCCATTTGTGGCTTCCAGGTTGGTGCAGGAAGCCTTCCAGGCCCATAATGGGGTGCTGGAGGACCCACGCTCCATTTTGGGCCTGGAAGGTTCTCCTTCACCAACCTGAAAGCCAAAACGGGATGCAGGGGGTGCTGCACGAGGCCTCAAAATGCAATGCAAGTGCCCCCCGCACATACGCCCTGCCCTCTGTGCATGCATCCCATCCCCGTGCAGTGACCAGCTTCGGATCTCAGAGGCACGCACGCATGCGCGGTGGAGCTGTGTTGGGGAGACAGTGGGCATGCCTTCAGAGAGGGCTCTGAGTGCCATCTGTGGCACGCGTGCCATAGATTTGCCATCACAGCAACATAGATGAACCACTGGGAAAACATATCCTCAGAATACACCTTTGTACCTACTTGCAAGAAACAGTGTGGATAAACTCTAAGCAAACCACAAACTCCTTTTTTTAAACAACTAGAAGCTCAGTTCTTTGGACCAAGTCATAATTTTTAGGATGTTTCATTTTCCATGAATATAGTCATTAAAAACATGATGTCTCTTTTAATCTCTGTGCAAGAGATTAAAACAAAATCAAGATCTGTTTTCTGTGTATTTGTCTTTTGCCTAAAATCCTTCACCCTGGCTGATTTGCTATATGCCAAAATTTCACAATCCTATCTCAAATAATGTGAGGTGGGAAAGATTCAGATCATGACAGATGACAAGCCTAACATTGGATAAACCATATTTATTTTTTAAATCTAAGTAATATTGTATGAGAATGTTTCAGAAAAATCCTCCCTTCCTGTCCTGTGTCAAATTTCTGATAATATTTCACATTGAACTGACATTTGTTTTTCTCAAAAACCCATGTGTAGGAGTTGACGCGGATGCTTCCTTTGGCTGCTAAATGAGAAAGTCTTGAATGTAATTGTATTATGTTCTGTCACAATTATAACTGGAATGAAAGAGTGAATAGAACATTTCATACATTGTGACCTTAGAGTTCTGTACTTCCAACCAGCTGACCTCAACCTTTCTCCAAGTAGACTTGATCTTAGCCTCTAACCTCATTTTCCAGCAGGGATATGTACTGCTGTTCTTGTTGATTGTGTAGCTAAGCATCTCCAGGATTACAGTGGCTATAGAAGTGATAAAATCATTCTTATTATTTTTACTACCAGTTCTGTGGGTGTGGCTTGGTGGGCGTGGCAGGCGAAGGATACTGCACACTTAACTTTATTCAATTTCTAGACCGCCCCCTCTCAAAGAGACCCGGGGCGGTGTACAGTCATATTAAAATAATTGAACAACAAATATACATGGTATAAATACACAATCTCCATTCCCACCTCACTCTGAGGCCAGCCAGAGGTGGGATTTGCCGGTTCTCCGAACTACTCAAAATTTCTGCTATTGGTTCTCCAGAACCTGCTGAATTTCACCCCTGGTCTGTAGCACATACAGTTCTGTTAGATATTCATACTGACTACAGAGATTTCCACTCCAGTCCCCCATTTAGGCGGGAAGCCTGGTTTGATCTGATTGGTTGAGAGGCCTGACAGCTCCCTATAAAAGGGGAGCTGCCAGACCTCACAGTAGCTGGATTGTACATACTTGTCTAACAATAAAGAGCTGCTGTTGCCTTCAGTCTGGAGTCTGTCCTCTCATTACCCTGATCTAACAGTTCATTGTATCAGTTCATTGGTTTGAGTCATTGCTGATTCTCCCTGACTTAATTTAGAATATTACCTGGACAGCCCAGCAACTCTTCCTTTGCCCACCTAAGGGCTGGGGTCACCATGAGGCAATGCTCTTGGGAAAATAAAACACATTATAAGCTTATGCATCTTAAATGTAACTTTCCTGGGAAGAAAGAAAGTACACATTGAAAGCAGAGCGAGAGTGGTGAATATATTTTTTTTACTACTGGTTCTGTGGGCGTGGCTTGGTGGGCATGGCAGGATGCTGGAAGGATACTGCCAAATCCCCATTCCCATCCCACTCCTGGGGGAAGGATATTGCAAAATCTCTATTCCCACCGCATTCTGTGACCAGCCAGAGGTGGTATTTGTCGGTTCTCCAAACGACTCAAAATTTCTGCTACCGGTTCTCCAGAACCTGCTGAATTTCACCCCTGGGCTGTAGCATATACAGTTCGTTGTATCAGTTCATTGGTTTGAGTCATTGTGGTACTAGGGATTGTTTTTTTTTAAAAAAACAAAGTTTTATTGATTTTTTGGTGTTTTACAAAAGGAAAAGGTATGGGGAAAGTTACAAATTGTGGCAGCCGCAAACTGCGGTAGGTATACCCCCCCCCCCTCCAGACTCATGGTATACATTTGCATAGCATTCAGATATTACATAATAGCATATAGTCAGTGTGATAAATTCATTAATAATTTCAATCAATTTATGTCATGTGGATTTTCTTACTTATTTGTGTGATCTGAGCTTTCTTAATGTCGCCCCATCTCCCCCCGTTGGCAGTGCTCCGGCCCCTCCCGTGTCTTGTGCATCTACTGGGATATCTTCTGGTTTTTCTAGGAGTAGTTTATTTTTTTCCATAAAGGCCTGCGCCTCTATGGGTGTATTAATTCTGACTCTTGTCTCCTCCCAGAATATTAACATACCTTCAGGCAGCAACCAACGAAACCACACCCCCTTCTGGTATAATTTATTCGCCAATTGCGAATAATATTTTCTTTTCTCCCTCACTTTCTTGGGGATCTGTTTCAGTATGGTTATCTCCTTATCTTTGTATGTCAGGGCTTGTCCCCTTTGTGTATTCAGAATTTCATCTCTTGTGCTTTTCCTAAGAAATTTAATATGTACCTCCCTGGGGACATTGTGTGTTCTAGCATATGCAGAGTTCACTCTATAAGCCAGGTCTATTTCCCACCCCATCTGTTGTTTTTCTTTCTGGATATACTCAGCCAAAATATTTGTCATGATGTCCCTTATGTTTTCATCATCTGTCTCCATCACATTTTGAAACCTAAGATAAAAAGACATTCTCTCAAACTCTATTTTCATTTGTTGGGTGTCAAGCTCTGTTTCCCTTTTGCACGCCCTCCACCACCACCCCTCTTCTCAGCCGCCCCCTGCTCCAAGAGATCCAGTCTCTGTGAGTTCTTATTGATTTTTTCGTGGTTCCCTCTAATTTCTTCTTTCATCTCCTTCAGTTGTTTCTTAATTTCCTCTTGTCCCTGTAGAAGTTGCTGGAACATTTGATGAAACTCCAAGTCCGTAGTGGTACTAGGGATTGTTGTGAGGGTTTTTTTGGCACCTTCTAGGATTCTATCTGATGGTACATCTCTGCTGAGCCTTGGTCACTGGTGTTTGAGGGTTGATTGTAGCTAGTTTATCTCTGATCTTATGACTCATAGCAGATGTGCTCCGTAATGGAAATAATGGTGATGTTCCAGCTTTAGGATTTGGATTTGGATTTATTGGATTTATATGCCGTCCTTCTCCCAAAGGACTCAGGGTGGCGTACAACATTAAAAAACACATATCACAAAAGTTAAAAGGAAATTAGATAAGTATCCAAAAAAAACAAACCCAATTAATACGACACTAACATTTAAAAAAATAGATAAAATTAACAGGCCAGGCCGGCTTGCTGGAAAAGCCAACTTTTTAGGGTGTGTCGGAAGGACCGGAGGTCAGGGATTATGCAAATCTCCGGGGGCAGCTCATTCCAGAGGGAGGGCGCTCCCACAGAGAAGGCTCTGCCCCTGGGGGTCACCAGCCGACACTGTTTGGCTGACGGCACCCTGAGGAGGCCAACTCTGTGGGATCGCACTGGACAGTGGGAGGCTACTGGGGGCAGTAGGTGGTCTCACAGGTACTCTGGGCCTAAGCCATGGATCGCTTTAAAGGTCATAATTAGTACCTTGAATCGCACCCGGAAAACAACCGGCAACCAGTGCAGGCCGCCTAAAAGGGGTGTAACATGGGAGCACCGAGAAAACCCCATGACAACCCGCGCGGCCGATTCTGGACCAGCTGAAGCCTCCGGGTGCTCTTCAAGGGCAGCCCCATGTAGAGAGCATTGCAGTAGTCCAGGCGAGAAAGGACAAGGGCATGAGTGACTGTGCACAGAGCATCCCGATCCAGGAAGGGGCACAACTGACGTACCAGGCAAACCTGGTAAAAGGCCCCCCTGGTCACGGCCATCAGGTGTTCTTCTAAACTAAGCTGCGTATCCAGGACTCCCCCCAGATTGCGGGCCCTCTCTGAGGGGGCTAAAATTTCTCCCCCTATCATCAAAGATGGAACAAGATGCACAAATCGGGGTCACGGAAACCACAGCCACTCAATCTTGAAGGGATTGAACTTGAGCCTGTTCCTCCCCATCCAGATCTGTACAGCCTTCAGGCATTGGAACATCACTTCGAGGGCATCGTTTGATGATACCGTACCCCAAAACCACAGATGATCTCACCCAGCGGTTTCATATATACGTTGAACAGTAGGGGTGAGAGAACCGACCCCTGGGGCACCTCACAAGTGACGTGCCCCGGGGTCGATCCCTGTCCTCTAGTCAACATGAACTGTGACCGATCCAACAGGTAGGAGGAGAACCACCGTAAAACGGTGCCCCCCCTCCCAACCCCCCGAGTTGTCGCAGTAGGATACCATGGTCGATGGTATCGAAAGCCGCCGAGAGGTCTAATAGGACCAGGACAGAGGAGCAGCCCCTGTCCCGGGCCTGCCAGAGATCATCGACCAACGTGACCAATGCCATCTCCATGTTGTACCCGGGCCTGAAACCCTACTGAAATGGATCCAGGTAGACAGCTTCATCCAGGTACTGGGGAAGCTGACATGCTACCACACTCTTGACAACCCTTGCTACAAAGCGAAGGTTGGAGACCGGATGATAGTTGGCTGAAGAAGCTGGGTCCAGGGAGGGCTTCTTAAGGAGGGGCCTCACCACCGCCTCCTTCAAGGCGGTGGGAAAGAACCCCTCTCTCAATGAAGCGTTGGTAATTGCCTGGAGCCAGCCTCGTGTCACCTCCCGGGAAGCCGAAACTAACCAAGAGGGACACGGGTCCAGCACACAAGTGGCAGCACTGAGTCTCCCCATAATCCTGTCCATGCCCTCGGGGGTCACAGGGTCAAACTCATCCCAGATTGTCTCCACAAGATTCATCCCCGTCGACTCGCCCGAATCTACCCAGTCAGAGTCCAAGCCTGTCCAGATATGAGCGATTTTATCCTGCAGATACTGAACAAATTCTTCAGCCCTACCCTGCAAGGGGTCTTTCCCAGTTCCTTGGTTAAGTAAGGAGCAGGTCACCCTAAACAGGGCGGCTGGGCAGTTATCTGCGGACACGATAAGAGTGGAAAAATGTTGCCGTTTTGCCGCTTTTATTGCCACGAAGTAGGATTTAATATGAATTCTTATTAGTGTTCGATCAGATTCGGACCGGCTGGCCCTCCAGCCACTCTCTAGGCATCTTTTCCGGTGTTTCATCTCCCAGAGCTCCTCGGTAAACCAGGGAGCCACCCGGGATCGACACGGGGTCAGAGGCCGCAAAGGCACAACGCGATCCAAGGCCCCAGTGGCCGTCCTATCCCAGGCTTCCACTAGGGCTGACAAGCTGCTTGTATCAGGAAATAAAACAACCCTGTGCCAACTCTGTCATGTGGCTTTTGGAGTGTTGAGAATTTGGCTGAGGAAAAAGAACTCTTGCACAGAGGCTTCATTCTCTGAAGAAAAACGAGAAATGCCCTGAACTCCTGCTGAAAAAATACGTTACCATTTCAAAGGAAGCATCGATAAAAGATTGGTGCAGAAATCCTCCTGGGCTGCATGCTCTGCCATGGATGGGTGGGCAGCTGAGATTTCCAAAAAGGGAAAAAGATGGCTGGCATGATTAGAGGAAGGTATTCCAAGACCCATTTCCTGCAAGGAGGAGACTTCCTTTTCCTGCCTGCCTAGCAACAGACCTGCTGGTTATCAGATCAAAAGTGTTTATTTCCAGTTCAACAGAGGCAGACGCCTTGCTTTCCCATCTGAGGATCTGAAATCAACCCCCGAGGCTAAGATAAGGAACAGCTCTTAAAGCGATAAACTCAGATAGCAGGCGATGACTCCCAGATCTGAAAAAAGGGGAAAAAAGACTTATCGGTATATGTGAAAGTAATTTCACATACATAATTTCACAATGTTTTAGAAAGCTCAAGTGCTGCTTTTTTTCCCCCCCACAGGAAACTTCAGAGGAGGAACTGCATTTCAGCTGTTTTCTCCCCCATTCTAATAAAGTTTATAAATAGCTGTTGCAAAATGATTACTAAACTTAAAATGCTATCTTTAAACTTCTGAAGGGGACTTTAAGACATGTGATTCCCACTCTCTGCACTCAGACAGAAATACCAGCAATATAAAAAAATATACTTCATAGAATGTTAAGAATGGTACACATCAATGGTGATTTTTTTTTTTACTACCAGTTTGGTGGGCGTGGCTTGGTGGGCGTGGCAGGGGAAAGATACTGCAAAATCTCAGCCAGAGGTGGTATTTGCCAGTTCTTCGAACTACTCAAAATTTCCGCTACCGGTTGTGCAGAATCTGTCAGAACCTTCTGAATTTCACCCTGGTGAATGGGATGTTTGTAAATCACATCAACCATTATACCAGAGTAATTTGTATTCTTAGAGTAAGAATTAATTCTAGCTTTCAGCTTTCATCAAAATGCTTGTATAGGGAGAGAAATAAATATTTATTATACATCCTGGCTCATCTTCAAATATTAGTCTTGGTAAGGCTGTTACATGAATCCCCAAACATAAGGGGGGGAGAAGCAATTTTTAAAAGGGAGGGTAGGACACCTGGTGAATTTTTTAAACCAGTAAGTGACCAGGAGCTTGATATGGTGGCTTCTGAGCAGGAATTCTGTCAGGAATTCTCTGTGGGAGCGCCTTCCCTCTGGAATGAGCTGCCCCCGGAGCTTCGCATAATCCCTGACCTCCGGTCCTTCCGACGCACCCTAAAAAGTTGGCTTTTCCAGCAAGCTGGCCTGGCCTGTTAATTTTATCTAATTTTTAAAATGTTATTGTCCTATTAATTGGGTTCAGGGTTTTTTTTTGGATATGTATCTAATTTCCTTTTAACTTTCGTGATATGTGTTTTTTAATGTTGTACGCCACCCTGAGTCTTTTGGGAGAAGGACGGCATATAAATCCAATAAAACAAACAAACAAACAAACAAACAAACAAACAAACAGCTGATTCTACAGACCACCTTGGTTGATCGGAGACCTCTAAAAGATGAAGCAGCAAAAGTAACAGAAGGGATACCTAAAGTACCCTGGGTAGAGGTAGAACGCTGAATTTGAATCAAATAAGAGCTTATATTTAAACCTACATCGTGGCAATAAGAGTGGAGAAGGATCACTTTTCCACTCTTCTCTTAGTGCATTTTGAGCTGCAATCTCCCTGCAGCCTGCTTCCCTGCTTCTTCATTTTAGCAATAGCCCTTAGACACTTCACAGTACTTGTACAGCCCCTCTAAGCGGTTTACAGAGTCAACATATTGACCTCCAAAATCTGGCTCCCCATTTTGCTGATAATATTGCTTACGTTCACTTAAGTCTTCTTACTTGGCAAAATCTGGAGAGGTGATTGAGATGGCTCCTTGTAGAGCAGTGGTTCCCAAACTTTTTTTGGCCATCCCCCACCTAAGCATCTCTAAAGCCCTGATACACCACCACCCCCGCCTCCCTGCCGTGACATATAATTCTTACTTTACTCAAAAAGTGAACTCTACTCACCCAGAGGAAGCCTAAAAGGCCATTAACTTGGTTTAAACATGGTTCAAATGGGTCCCATTAAAAATCAAAATGCCTCCGTGGGGCGTGGGCCCCAAGTTGGGAACCACTGTGGTAGAGTCATGTCCATGCATAGCAACTTGTAATATCATATAAAGTCCAGTGAAATGGATAGATTGTTCTTCATCATATAAACTAGGCTATCTTTAGCTTGGATCCATTTCCATTCTTTGGGAGCTGGCATATTGGCTGGGCCCATGAAGGTGCTGGATGCTGGTGTTGTCTGTCCTGAAGAGGTCCTTCCAGAATCCAATCATATCAGACAATTATCATCATGTCTTCAATCATAATTTTCTGAGCAGGGGGTTGGACTAAGGCCAACAGCGGATTTCCCTTCCCTGCTGTTGCCTTACCTTCCGGTTCCAGCCTACGGGACTCGCACTGCTCTGCTCACTGTGGCTGCCAGCAAAAGTAAGGCCCGCACTCGGCTGAAGGTCGCGGACCGGTGGGAGAAGCCAGCTGGCGGAGGAGCTATGTGGGCCCAGCAGCTGCGGAGAGTCCGGAGGAGCAAGAGTCCGGAGGAGCAAGATGTGGGCTGGGGAGGGCAAGCGGCAGCGGCTCGCCTTTCTCTCTGCCACCAGCCATGGGAGAAAGGGAATAGTAGGCGGGAATCAGGGGTCATGGACAGCCCAGAAAGCTGAACTGCTGCCCAGCCCAGAGCAGCGAAAAGTGGCTGAGCCTCGCCATGTCCACCCCCACCCCCATCCTGAAATGGCTCTTCGGCCTAGTGCAGCAGGCCCAGAGCAGATTTCCCTCCCCTGCCATTGGCCTTATCTTCCAGTTTCAGCCGACAGGGCTCATACCGCTCTGCTCACCGCAGATGCCCACGAAAGTGAGGCCCACGCTTGGCCAAAGGGCAGGGCCAGTGGGTACGCAGGGCGATGTGGGCAGGGCAGCCTCATGGTGCCGTGCAGGCTGGATTAATTGCTTTGGCGGGCTGTATCTGCGGGCCGTAGTTTGAGGGTTCCTGGACTAGAAGATCTTCAAGATCCCTTCCAACTCAATTGTTCTGTTTTGTTCTGTTCTGTTCTAGTATGTGTGAGTGTCATGGGCAATAACACCTGTGCTGGAAGCTTCCAATTGATTTCTGGGTATATTCCCAAGTGATAGTTTTAACCTATCAACCCCGGTTGGCTTGGTTCCAGATATCTTCAGAGCCACCTCTTCCAAGTAGAACTAATCAACTGGTAAGGTCTTCATAAAGTAATGGAGGAAGTGAGTAGGAAGTAGTATTGGGATTATGGCCCCTGGTCTGTGGAATATAAGCTTCCCGCAAAAGCTGGTCAACCCTAACAATATTCCAGAATTTGCTGAAGACAGAATTGTTCACTTAGAGGCAATTGCGTACTCTTAATTTGACTGGTAATATTGTTGCTGCTATTTATAAGCTTTTATTACCCTTAATTGTTATGTTTATGACGTATTATTAACGGCTGGGAGGCTATTATGGGATTAGATTAGAATTCAAAATGGATACACATACATTACTGGATTTAAAACAGTGGGAAATAGCTTCAAATTCTCAGTCAGCTATGAAGCTCACTGAATGATCTTCATAATCACTTTATCTCAGCCAAAGTTTTTATGAGGAGAGATAGAGGGGGATTTCTTATGCCTTTGCGAAAATGGAGGGGTAAAAATTAAAATTATGAATATTATAGCTTGGAGGGTGTGCTAAGCTTTATGCCAGAAGAGTTATATATAAGAGTGGAGGCCTGCTCACAATCCCTACTAGAAATAGCTATCGTAGCACATAATTATATCAGATTATATATAAACACTTTTAGGTTAGTCCCAAAGTAGTAAATTAGCCATAAGAAAAAGCTTCATTTAATATAAGTACTGAATAGATCAACGATGCATCCAGAAGTTGGAAGGATATCATTTATGAAAATGCCAAGCAACTATATTTGAAATATAGATATTCCATTCAACTTTATGCTTAAAATTCTTTTTTACTTACGGAATCCAGTTGATTTGAGATGTAAGCCATAGGTGCCCGTAGCAGGAATCAGCAAGCAAAGGCAACTGCTGAACTGTGAACCAGGAGGTTGCGATGCAAACTCCACTTCTTATGTAGTTGCTTGTGATGTTTTGAGAGAAATATGACAGGCCACAGCTTGCATTGTGATGTCACATTGTTCATTTCATACTTCTGGCAACATCACAATTAGGTATAGAGGCACACAGATATATTTAAGTGGAGAAGATGAAAAGATATATTGCAGACTGAGGATGGAGTTAGCTGACCAGAGCATGTAAAGATTCCAGCCTTGCAATAATTTCAAAGGTCACCCATAGTTGCCTGTTACAGCAAAATAAAAAAGAGCTGACAAACCTGCACAAAAGACTGAATGTCATCGAGGAACAAGAGAATGTTAGAATTAGAAGAACTGTAGGAGGTTAAAACCCACCCCTCTCCTAGAAAAAGGAAATATCCTGGGAAATATTGAAAAGGCAAAATATTATATTTCCCTAGATAAGAAATGGAGAAACATGTTTTTAGGCAGGAAACAGACTCACTCTTAATAGCCCCTACCTTTGTCATGGGCCATTAAAAAGCCTGAGCTAGTCTACTCTACATAACACAGGTAGGATTAGCCTTCTACAGAAACTCACCACAGAGCACCTGGGAAAAAGCAATGCTCAACCCAACTTGGACTCAAAACACAATCTAAAGAGTTCTCCTGCATGGCCCCATGAGAGTCTGACAACCAATCAGAATACAAGATCAAGATCAAAGGCCAGAGAGGAAAGCTAGGAACTTTCAGCATCTCTGTCTCTTTTCTTCTTCACCCAACATCTGGAACCATGTGATCCCCATTTTCTGTTCAGGAACTCAAGCCATGTGTTCCTGTCCACCATTAAACCATCTTTCCAAGCAGCCTCCATGTTTCCAGTATCTTTTTCCCCACTTGGAGCTGAACCCAGATGGACATTTCTTCCAATAGAACATAACTGGAGGTTTGATTCAGATTGCTTTTTATGGTAGGATAAAGCATGAGTGCTTTAATAGAGATTTTAAAAATCATTAACAAGAAGTGCTGTATTAAGAATATGGAATGAATACAAGCCCAGGCCGTGTCCTAAACTACCTTTATTGGTCTTTTAAGCATTTTATAGAAGAAGGAGAAGGAGAAGGAGAAGGAGAAGGAGAAGGAGAAGGAGAAGAAGAAGAAGAAGAAGAAGAAGAAGAAGAAGAAGAAGAAGAAGAAGAAGAAGAAGAAGAAGAAGAAGAAGAAGAAGAAGAAGAACAACAACAACAACAACAACAACAACAACAACAACAACAACAACAGGCAAAGACAAATGGTTAACATATCAAGATTTGTAGTGCAGGAACATGGAGAACTTTAAGATGAGGTCAAGAGAACAACTGACTATTAAGGGATTTATTTTTCAAGGGTTTCATATGCATAATTAAAAGAAATTTTTAATTCAGATAAAAATCTAACTAGAATTGAACAACATAGGATGGAATTTGAAATTGAACTATGTACAAATGAACATGTCATTGCAGAAATATACGAACTTTTGTTGACAATTGAAATGAAAGAAGAACAAGTTAAAGTTACATGATAAAATAGATTAAGAATTTTGGTTATAACTCAGATGGATCAGTAGGAGAAGATGTGGGTAAAAGGATTGAAAGTTATATTGTGTTATAATTTAAGAGAGACTTTTTATATAATGATGTACCAATGGTATACTACATCAGAGACATTATCTACCAATATATAAAGCTACTTCTAGGTAACGGTAAAAATGTGAAAAACACAAAGGGACACCTTATGATCTTTGGTGGACGTATAAAAAAATCCAAAAATAGATACAAATACTTATGTTGATATAAAGAATTTTTAAACATAAATACCAAAATGAAAGCTTTTTATACTGGGACATGGATAATCATTTAGAGATTTATAGAAGACTGATTTTTTAAATATTGTAATTACCGAAAGATTAGTACATGAACAATGGCGGAGAAATACTAAAATACTCACAATGGAGGATTGGAATGTGAAGATGACAGAATTACCACCACCACCACCACCCCAAAAAAAACCCAGCAAAATTGACCTGTTAAAAGATTGAAACTTGGAATAGATTTTTGCTGAAAAAAGTGAAATGGTGATTTGTGGAATTGCTGATTGAAAAAAAAAGAGTTAAATCTGAGACCAAAAGGGATCTCTGTAATATAATTTGAATGAGCAAGGAGGGATAATACTTTATCTATAACTGCTGCAAAAAATATCAGAAGTCACTTCTTTAATTATCTTTTCATTTTTTTTTCTTCCTGTAACTTTTCATCTATTTTCATGTTTACCTTTTAATCTATTTTTTTAAATAAAAACTTTTGAAAAGCTGACAAATTCATAACTTTCGTTGACTCTGTGTGTGTGTGTGTGTGTGTGTGTGTGTGTGTTGTATTTGTACTGATAAATAAATAAAGGGAGACTAGTATAGATCTATTTCGAGCTAATTAGCTCTCATCAGCTAGCCATACCCTTACTGGGATTTGAACCTGGGCTGTATTATTCTTAGGCAGAAGTCTTAGCCACTAAGCCACAGGATCGCCTCCTTATCAGTTGAGCCAGGGAAATAGGTATGTATTTGTGTTACAACCCCTGGTATGCCTAAATATGGGAGGAAGGTCACTACTCCCTCATTTCTGTCCTTCGGCTTATCACAGAAGCCAGGGTGGTTCGTTGCCGTAGGAGAGGCTGCAAAGGCGCAACCCGGTCCAAGGCCCCGGCAGCCGCCCTATTCCAGGCGATCACTAGGTCCTCCGACCGAGAGCGGGTCAGGTCTACAGGAAGTGGCCCAAGCTCCGTCTGGAATCTATCCGGTTCCATCAGGCGCCTGGGGCGGTACCAGCTTGGACAGTCTGGTTCTGCCTCCCCACGGTGGGGGGTAGCGCCAGGGAAGTCGAGCCAGAGAGATGAGTGATCTGACCATGACAGGGGGGTAATAACTACATCCCCTATTCCCAGATCACTCGTCCACTGTTCAGATACAAAAACAAGGTCCAGCGTGTGACCACCCTCGTGTGTGGGGCCCTGAATTAATTGGGTCAGGTCCATGGCTGTCATGGAAGCCATGAACTCCCGAGCCACCTCGGACGCTTCCCCCGTCAACGGCAGGTTGAAATCCCCCATAACCATAAGTTTGGGGGTCTCAACTGCCGTTTCTGAGATCAGCTCGAGGAGCTCGGGCAGGGCTGCTGATGCATAGCGAGGAGCCAAGTATACTATCAGCAGACCCCACTGCCTCCCTGGGCCCCATTTCACACCAAGGGACTCACACCCGGATATCTGAGGTACAGTGAACTCTCTTGGCTCCAGATCCTCCCGTATAACTACCGCCACCCCACCACCCTTACCCAGGGCCTGGGGCTGATGGAATGCACGGAAACCCGGTGGGCACATCTCCGTTATCCCTGCAAGGTCCAGCTCCCCCTCTGAGATCAACTCATTAATGAGGGGGGCCTTGTTGGTCACGGACCTTGCATTGCAAAGCATCAGCCTCAGGTCCTGGCTCTGTAGTTCCTGGCCACCTAGGCTGCGGGGCTAGGCTGCGGGGGTTGGTACAGACGACCGGGTGTCAGGATGATTTTTGTTGCTATAACCTTATTTGAGTTTTGGATCTGTGAGGAAATGATCCGGGCTGAATATTAGCAAAGTAGGTTTGAGGAGGTGACTAAGAACTGGATTGTTGTTCTTAGTTGCGAAGTCGTGATTGACCCATCGCGACCCCATGTACAACGTTCCTCCAGGCCTTCCTGTCCTCTACCATCCCCTGAGTCCATTTAAGCTTATGCCTACTGCTTTGGTGACTCCATCCAGCCACCTCATTCTCTGTCATCCCCGTCTTCTTTTGCCCTCAATCTTTTGCCAGCATTAGGCTCTTCTCCAGTGAGTCCAGAACTGGATAGTTTGATTCGAAATAAGCAGAAAAATTTTGGCAGTGTTTCTGTACAATAGGTAGATTTGTATCCTTTCCAAAGGAAATTGCTGAATTTAGATTCAGTTTTTTCCAACAGGAAGAGGAAGTTAAGGGGAGACAGGAAGGAGAATGGGTCTCTTGCCACATTTTTGTCTTGCACTTTTAGTTTTACCTTTATGTGGGGTTCTGATTATACTATCATCGTTAGCCGAAGGACTTTGGGAACTAAAATATTAGTTTCACACAAATGCACCCTTTAATTCTGGCAAGAAATTCAGACATTACTCATTAAATCAATAGGAAAATATGACAGAATTTACATCTGATATGAATGCAATCAAATGGGAAACTTTCTCTTTTTACTATAGAGATTATGAAGCTTATTCGGAAAGGAGACACATTGGTTTGGATAAGGATCCACTCAGTGTAACAAGTTCTGCAAAAATAGTTACATAGTACCCACAAACTAAAACCACCATCCTATTTTCTTCACACCAAAAAGCAGGGGGATTAATGTACATTTTCAGTTACCCGTATATTTTGTGTTAAGTACCTAATTTTCAAGCCTGACGTTCACAAAGCTAATGCTGGTAAATTAAAACTGCCGGGTTTCTAACTTATTTAAAATTTCTAACATATCTGCATTTCCATGGAAGTTATACACAGATTGATTTATTTTCAAGGGCTAGAAAATTAAACCAGTATGGATTAATGTTGGATTAAGCACAGATTAATTTTGCACAAGATTACAAGGCCACGGATATATTCTAATATTACGGGATAATAGAATTTATCTTCAGTTGCCCTAATATAGAGTACAAATACAAGGAGTCCTCAATGTATGACCAAAATTGAGCCCAAAAACTCTGTTGCTAAGGGAGACATTTGTTAAGTGAGTTTTGCCCCATTTTACAACCTCTCTTGCTACACTTGTTAAGTGAATCACTGCAGTTGTTAAGTTAGAGACACGGTTGTTAAGCGAATCTGGCTTCCACGTTGACTTTGCTTGTCAGAAGGTGGCAAAAGGTGATCACATGACCCCGGGACATTGCGACCATCATAAATGTGAGTCAGTTGCCAAGTGTCTGCATTTTGATCAACGCTGCAACGGTGGTAAATGTGAAAAATGGTGCTAAGTCACTTTTTTCATTGATGTAACTTTGAACAGACATCAAATGAACTGTTGTAAGTCAAGGACGATCTGTAAATTAGCCTTCTTGGAAAAGCTGGAATGGCAGAAGATTGCTTGATTGCCGGTCACTGGAGTTTCTCTTTGACAACTTTATTAAAATTCTCGGTAAGAGCTGCTGTGGCATTAGCAACCTCCTTGCCGTGAAGGATGTCTTTCAGTTTTGCTCTCCAATTTCACTTCTGAGAAATGACACAAATGGAGCACAATGGTCACGAGAGGCATTTAATTAACCTTCAGAATTGTTTTAATAAACATTGGAAACAAGGCAAGTTGCTCAAAACACCAAGATGAAATAAGCATAATGCTATTTTTCCCATTTGGTCTCCCAACCCTCTCAGAACATACTATCTACTCTCTCTCGTGATTAGAAAACTGGAAGCATCTCTTACAAAACAAATAGCAATTAATTTCTACAATATGTTTGTCCTCAAGGCTGCTTACGCATTGGCTGTTTCTAAACACTGGTTTTTATTTATTTTTTACTTCGCTCACTATTGTCTCTGAGTTCATATTGTTCATCCCTTGGTCATAAGCTTTATTCTACAAACCACAATAGCTGAATTCACAAAGTTGCTGTGGTATAATAAAAGCATTAAGAAACGACAATTAGCAAGGGGCTACACAGTCCCATGTTCACTCTCCTTAATTGACTGCGTTGATGAAACCCTAAATGTAAATCTGGAAAGCTGATGCTATAACCCCATGATGGTGAACCTGTGTCACGCATGCCAGAGGTGTCACGCAGAGCCTTCTCTGTGGGCGCACGCGCCATTGCCAGCTGCTCCTCATACGTGCTGGCCGATAACGACTGTTTTCCAGGCTGTTTTGGGCCTTTTTCAGGCTGTTTCAGGCTGGTTTTTGGGCCGTTTTCCAGGCCAGAAAATGGTCTGAAAATGGCCAAAAAGCAAGCATGCACACACCAACCAGCTGGTCTTTGGGTTTAAGGCACTCCAGCACACGCATACACACGTGTGTTCCGGTTTGGGCACATGGTGCCAAAAAGATTCCCCATCACTGCTACAACCTATATTAAGGTTAACAGAATTCTGTTCAAAATCAGAAGTTTGAATAGCATCTGAACAGTTAAATGTTGAAACCTTTTAACAAACCAAGATAATGACTGAAAAGTCCAATCCAATGCACATTTATGTGTAATCAATAAACATTATACCCTGGAAAATTGGCATGTAATTTCAACCAGTGGGATGTTTGGATGTCAGGAAGGGCTTTTATAATACCACTTTATAATGCCTTGGTAAGACCACGATTGGAATATTGCATTCAGTTGTCATTGCCACCATAAAAAAAAAAAAAGACATGGAGACTCAAAAGAGTGCAGAGAGGAGCAATAAAGATGATTAGGGGACTGAAGGCTAAAACGTACCAAGAATGGTCGCTGGAATTGGGTATGCCTAGTTCAGGGGTCAGCGATCCGCGACACTGGAGCCTCACGTGGCTCTTTCATCTTTCTGCTGCGGCTCCCTGTGGCTCAAACTATGCATCATAGCCGCCAATGTGCGACACATGCAATTTGTTGAGCTTTTCGACTCCCAGTAGGTCAACCATAGATAAATCCAAGAAAAGAAAAGTTTCAGAAGAAAACAAAATGTGTAATTCAACTGCATATGCTAGTTTTGTGGTCACTCAGGGAATAGTCAGGCATGGGGTTTTGTGGTTCCCGATGTTTTCTTTTCTGTTGGAAATGGGTCCAAATGGCTCTTTGAATGTTTAAGGTTGCCGACCCCTGTCCTAGTTCAATGAACAGAAGGACTAGGGGGTGACATAATAGAAGGGTTCTATAATAGAAGTGTTGAGGGGCTGCCACTAAGGAAAGAGTGTCCACCTAGTGCACCCGAAGGCAGGACACGAAGCAATGGATGGAAACTCATCAAAAAGAGAAACAACTTAGAACTAAGGACAGAATAATTCATCAGTGGAACGACTTGCCTACAGAAGTTGTAAGTGCTCCAACGCTGGATGTTTTGAAGAAAAGATTGGGCAGCCATTTGTTTGAAATGACATAGAGTTTACTGCTGGAGCAGGGGGTTGGATTAGAAAGACTTCCAAGGTCGCTTCCAACTCTGTTATTATGTTATTTTTGTTAATGGGGCCACAATAGTACAGTTGAAGGGTCACCTCTTTGTGCCTGTGTAGGATGAAGATGCACACTCAAAAGGGGCAGAGGGCTGGCATGCACTCAAATACAATGCTGCCAATTTCAGTCAAAGAGTTTCATAAAAGCCACTCTTTTAACCCTTCCAGGTGACTGGCGTCTTCTGTGACAAACTCTTACTAAAGAAGGAACAATTCACAGTCTTGCCTGTAACTCCTTAGTTATTGCTGTCCCTAGTCGGGAACAGTTCTAAGGAGTGAGACAAGGAGATACCAGATACCAGCCAGTAAAACAGGGCAGCCTGCTTTGGATTTCAAACTGGGTCAGGATCAGGTATGGCGGGGCCAAAATGTGGAGCTGAAGTGGCTGATGCAGAATGCAAGCAGCAAACACCGAGGGGCATGGCCATGCTAAGCAGGTTGAAAAGTCAGCTGTTCTCCAGATGTCCCCTGGCTGCAGAGTCGGGCACACAATGTGGAGCCATTGCTGCTCCCAACAGAATACAATTTTGCCACTTAGGGCCTTAAGGCCAACCATGTGAATGCATCAGTCTGTAATCCAGTCAACTATGGCTTCATCAACACATCACAGCCAAGAGAAGCATGATCTAAAGGAGGCATCAAGTCACTGGTGGGATCTGGCAACCTCTGAAAATGAAGTCCATAGCAAGGAAGAGGGGGGAGGAAAAGATGAAACAAGAGGGGCTGTATGGGAGATCATGGAAAAAGACTGCCGAGGGGGATGCTTGGGTTTTGTA